>NC_081156.1:10125042-10152542 GCF_012432095.1 Onychostoma macrolepis
ATACAATGTATTGTTGGCTATTGCTACAAATATACCTGCTGCTTATGACTGCTTCTGTGCTGAAGGGTCACATATTTATGTTTTCTCTAAATGATCAGTCTTTGCTGCTAATTCTGTTTCACACTCAATCTCCTGAAGTCTTCTGTCGTCTGACTGATAGAGTCGTTTATCCAGTAAAAGCTCTTTTAGTGTAATTGTTCAGCTGCTTCTCGTGTCAGATCTCGGCTGGTTTTGATCAAGTAAGCGTCAGAATAACTGCAGTCATGTCTCCAGATGAACACTTGCTCAGCTTTAATCACTTTCTAGAAAAATCAGTGCGTCTCAAATCTGATCATCAGGATCTTCTGAGGAGCGTTTGTTTCTTCATCTCTCCGTCAGCACTGCGTTATATGTTTGGATCATTTACATCTCATCTTACATACATTACTGGAGATATAGAGCGACTGGTATTTAGATCATTTTATATCTGTTATAAAGATCTCATTGATTTACAAGCATCAGAATTTCAACATAAATATCAGCATCTGCAGCAAATTCATATTTTTGCTCAGTTTGAGTCTCTGAATAAAATTGAGCTGTTTTTCCTCCACATTCTCACTATTTCAGACTATATGAGCCATAAAAGCCTGATGCTCAAATACATAAACTTTTTTTTTTTTCTAAAGTTCCAATAAACTCTACCATTTTTACAAATGTTTTTTTTTTATTACTATTATTTCATGCATCAAGCTTGACAAGGTTAACATTAATACATTAACAAACAAACTACCCTACTATTGTTCATGTTAGCTCACTTTAAGATTATTAAATGCTGTAGAAGTATTGTTTGTTGTTTTCTGATCTGATACCAGCACATTTGAATCATTACATATTAAATTCAACAAATACATCTAATGATTTTCTGAACTTTGCTGTTTTACTCTTTTAAAGAGCCACCTGCTCAGAGTGAAGCGCACACTGATGATCCAGCTCCGTCTGCTCTGTGTGTGTGTGTGTGTGTGTGTGTGTGTAAATGCCTTTAACTGAAAATTGAGTGTTTAATCTTATCATTATACATTACTGACACTCTATCCTCCAATCTGATACTGTTAAGTGCTTTGACACAATCTGTATCGTTAAAAGCGCTGTATAAATAAAGGTGACTTGACGTGTGTGTGTGTGTGTGTGTGTGTGTGTGTGTGTGTGTGTGTGTGTGTGTGTGTGTGTGTTCTCACCGCAGGTCGACGTGTTTGAGCGTCAGCAGGCGGAAGGCCTGTAGCGTCAGCACACACACTTTATTCCCGGCCATGCAGAGCCTCTCGACGGCGGGCAGCCGCTCCAGCACCGGCGGCACCTGTGTGAACTCATTGAAGGACAGGCCCAGATAGGCCAGCCGCTGCAGACGGCCCAGCTCCGCAGGGAGAGCACTCAGCAGATTCCCATCCAGAACCAGCGTCTGCAGACTGACACACACACACACACACACTCGGTCTTACTGTGAGAAACTGTGCACACTGTGCAGCGAGAGTCACATGACCGTCTGACCCCACACAGCATACTACACAAGACACTGCTGAGTAAAGTGTTTCTGATCAGATGAGAATAAAAATATAGCATTCAGTTTTGGTTTAATTATAATATCTTAGTTGTTCTTACAGTCATAGGGTTTGAAAAAATGACTGTTTGAATCATTTAAAACTGACATTAAAATCTATTTTGGGAACAATATCTAAAACTAAAAACTTGAAAGCAATACGAACTATACAATTGTTTAAAAAAAGATTCTGTATTTATTTTCTTTCTATATACATCTGACATGTTTGATTATGTAATTTTGTTTGTACAATATGCTCAGTTCTCCTTAAAAAAGTATTATTTTTTAAATTTTATATTATATATTGCATATATTATATGTTATATATATACACATACATTTTGTTTCAATTTTTCAATTTCAGGCAATTTTAGAGCAAGTTATTACACATTTATTTTACTATGAAGATTATTTACTCATTTATTTTTACATTTTACACACAACTGTTCAAAAGTTTTAGACTGGTAATATTTATTAATGTTTTTTAAAGTCTCTTCTGCTCACCAAATCTGCATTTATTTGATCAAAAATACAGTAAAAATTATGAAATATTATTGCAATTTCAAATAACTTTTCTATGTGAATATCTGTTAAACTGTAATTTATTTCTGTGATGCAGCTGTATTTTCAGCATCATTACTCCAGTCTTCAGCGTCACATGATCTTCAGAAATCATTCTAATATACTGATTTGCTGCTCAAGAAATATTTCTGATTATTATCAATGTTGAAAACAGTTGTGCTGCACAATATTGTTTGATATATTTTATTTTTCAGGATTCACAGATAAACAGAAAGTTCAAAAGAACAGCATTTATTTTAATAGAAATTTTTTGTAGCATTATAAATGCCTTTACTGGTGCTTTTGATCAATTTAATGCGTCCTCGGTGAATAAAGGTATTCATTTCTTTAATTTCTTTCCAAAAAAATAAAAAATAAAATCAAATCTTACTGACCCCAAACTTAAATGCTGCTCTTTTGAACTTTCGATTCAACAAATAATCCTTAAAAAAAGCACACACCTGTTTTCAACACTGACAACAATCAATCAGAAACTGTAAAAAAATATTTTACAATATTTTTGTTGAATTGTGGATGAAATAAATGAATACTTGGTGAGCAGAAGAAGAGACTTCATTAAAAAACATTGAAAATGTATAACAGAAGTTTCTAATAATAAATATTTTTGTATCATAAGCAATTACTTTAACTGGACTGTTGTTGTTAATATAATTGGTTAATATTATTCATAAAAGTAAAAATAAGGAAAGTCATTGCAGAGGTGTTCCTCACAATAATAACTGCGTAGTTTATCTTAGACCAGTGTGCTGAATCAGAGTCTGATTGGACGAGCTGTGATCATGTGACACTCACTTGCTCATGTTGCCCACGTCGGGGTGGACGGAGGTCAGGTGGTTGCAGCTGAGGTTGACCTCCGTCAGTGTGCTGATGGAGCAGATGGACAGCGGGAAACTCCCCAGCTGATTATGAGACAGATTGAGACTCCGCAGGCGGGAAAATCTGCCGAGAGATGACATCACAATCACGCTTCCATCCGCATTTATTACACATTAAATATCATTTTATTTTTTTCCCCAAACTGCATGTTTTCAATTTTCATTTTTCTGGATTCTGTTGTAATTGTTTAATTAAATTTTTTAAAAAATCAAAAGGATGTCTAATCAATTGAATTTTAAAAAATGTAACAATTTAATAACTTGTCAAACGTTAACAATAATATTAGTGTCCTATGAAATAAACATTTTTTTAGTGCTGTCAAACGATTAATCACATCCAAAATAAAAGTTTTTGTTTACATAATATATGTGTACTGTGTATATTTATTATAATGTAAGATTTACAGAATCTCAGACACTTTGATCATCTGAGAAACACTTGGATACTTTAATAAACTGTAAGATTATTGGTCATTTGTCTGGACCAGAAGACTACTATTCATGTCTGACGGGGTTTGAACGGTCTCTGTGTGTCTGGTCTCATTCTCTTAACAACAGGACAGACAGCCATCGAGATCAGAAAACACTGAAACAGACCGCTCTCAGTGTCTCTCATGCAAATTACTGTGTGTCCCAAAAGGTGTTAATCGGCTTGATCAATACAAATTCAAATGGTTGGTTCTCCTTGGTTCTTAAAGGGATAGTTCACCCAAAAATGTAAATGTGATGTTTATCTGCTGACCCCCAGGGCATCCAAGATGTAGGTGACAGTATATAAATACAGTTCAGTTTCTTGCACAGACCGATCGTTTCGTGTCTTTACACATCAATGTATCGTCACGAGCCGCAGGGTTTAATTTGGTTTTGTTTGTGTATGTTTTTTTGACTCTCAAAGCCGTGGAGCCCATTGACTGGCATTATATGACTGACAGACTGCAACGGTTTGAGTTATAAACCTTCGTTTGTGTTCTTCTGAAGAAACAAAGTCACCTACATCTGGGATGCCCCGGGGGTCAGCAGATAAACATCACATTTACATTTTTGGGTGAACTATCCCTTTATGGAAATTTATTATGATTTACTCTGAAATTACTGACTCTAATTAATTATGTTAAGTCTAAAACACCGCAAATCTGCGTTCAGGCTAGTTATGGACTAAAATGATGTTTTAGAGCTCCGGCTAACACATTGGCATTAGTTACGTATACTTAGACCGGAGAAGAGATTGGGTTTTCCGTTTAGAGCAACAGTGTGTTGTTGACCAACCTATATTCGGGTCAGCCTCAACCTCTGATTATTTTAATATTATTCTAACTAACTGTACGTGAGAAATCACGGCATGATTACATAAAGTTACATTAGAAGAAGTTAAGTTAGTAATGGTCATGACCTCTGGTTAGATATAGTCTTACCTTAATTAAGTGTGTACAGATCTATGGGGACTAATAAAAGTATTGTAGAATGAGCAAAGTATTGCACGAGCCGTCCAGAGTATTAGTCGATCGCCTCGGTCTAATGAGCAAGACTGACGAGTTTGTGAGTATGAGATCCGTACACCGGCCGCTACGAGACTCAGAGTGTTACTGAGATTAAATACGATTAAAGAGTGAAACAGAATAATCAAATATCTGAAGAAGAATAAGAATAATTAGAAATGAACAAACAACCGATTGGCATTTCAGCCTTAAATTTGAGATCGTAATAAAATTACAGTTTAACTTAAATTAAAGAACTTTGTGCATTGAAAAGACTAAACACGCAGGAAACCTTCAGTCACCATTGAACACCTTCCTTGGACTAATCGTGTGGACCTTACATGCGTGTGTGTATATATATATATATATATATATATATATATATATATATATATATATATATATATATATATATATATATATATATATATATATATATATATATATATATATATATATATACATACACACACACACACACACACATGCAGTATGTAAGAAAAATGTTTATTTATATATTAAATATATTTATATTATATAAAATATAAGAATATAAATATATATGCATGTAAATATTTCCAAAATATATCCTGTATGTGTGTGTATTTACATATATAGAATAAATATACACAGTACACCCACATATATTATATAAATAAAAACCTTTATTTTGGATGTGATTAATAGCAATTAATCATTTGACGCACTAGTTTTTTTTTTTTTTTTTTAGATGTTCAACGTTTTATGATTTAATACAATGTTATCAAAAATGTTTGTAATAAAATTATTGCATATAATGTTTAACAATTTGATTAGTCTTTTTTTAGATGTAATCAATCAACAATTTGTATGTTTTGGCAAAAAATTTTGCTCACTGTTAAAATGTAAACATGGGTGGAAAAGTGTGATCCTTCTTAAAAACGGTTATAAATTGCAATTAGTGCTGTAAAACAATTAATCATGATTAATCACATCCAAAATAATATACGTGTATAATAATATATAATCCAAACATAATATACGTGTATAATAATATATAATCCAAACATAATGTGTGTACTGTATGTATGTATATATATATATACATATTTATATAAGTATAAATATACACACATGCATGTATATATTTAAGAAAAATGTTTATATATATATATATATATATATATATATATATATTTATAACTTATATGAATATAACTTATAAATACATGTAAATATTTTCAAAATATATACTGCATGTGTGTGTATTTATATATATATATATAAATATACACAGTACACACATATATTATGTAAACAAACACTTATTTTGATGCAATTAATCGCGATTAATTGTTTGACAGCACTAATTGCAATATTATTAATTTGACTACTTTATAAGTAAATTCTACTTTACAATATGTGTCAATTTCGTTAAGTTAAACCTTTAACTGAACCATTATTTTGACATGTTTTAGTGAGGACTCTTGATCGTCTGATGAAATCTCTGTAAGTATGACAGAACATCATTTGATTACAGCGAAGCAGATCAAGAAAACACGCCAGAAGCCCTGAACACGGACACGATCGCACAGAAACCCTCCCAAACGAACCTCTGGAGCTGCAGCAGCGTCTGGTCTGCAGGAAGGAAGTTGTGTTTGAGGTTGAGGTGCGTCAGATCCTGACTGTACAGCAGGTTAGGAGGCAGCTTCTCCAGACTACAGCAGGACAGATCCACCGAGCTGATCCTCTGAGACACCACCTACACACACACACACACACACACACACACACACACAGATGTCAAGAATCATTCATGACAGACAACTAG
Organism: Onychostoma macrolepis; assembly: GCF_012432095.1. Classification (NCBI taxonomy): domain Eukaryota; kingdom Metazoa; phylum Chordata; class Actinopteri; order Cypriniformes; family Cyprinidae; genus Onychostoma; species Onychostoma macrolepis. Next base: position 10,131,358 of record NC_081156.1, read on the forward strand.
GGCTGCTATTGAGTAGGGCTGAACAATTAAATCGCATGCGATTGTCATGCACATCTCGTCAGTAAAGCCGGTTCTGTGATTAGTAGTAAATCTCCATCAGCTGCTTTCAGATGAAGCAGCATTTAATACACAGAGCCGTAGTTCACCGACAAGCTACACAATATCACGTTCATTATCATTGTATGGGTCAAAATTATACATTTTTCTTTTATGACAAAAATCTTTAGGATATTAAGTAAAGATCATGTTCCATGAAGATATTTTGGAAATGTCCTACCGTAAATATATCAAAACTTCATTATTGATTAGTAATATGCATTGCTAAGAACTTCATTTGGACAACTTTAAAGGTGATTTTCTCAATATTTAGATTTTTTTGCACCCTCAGATTCCAGATTTTCAAATAGTTGCATCTCAGCCAAATATTGTCATCATAAACCATACATCAATGGAAAGATTATTTATTGATGATGCATAAAACTTAATTTAAAAAAATTAACCCTTATGACTGGTTTTGTGCTCCAGGGTCACATTTACTGTTTGCATTTCATACTGAAACGGACAGAATGTGAATGTGACTCAGTAAACGGTGGTGATTCAGTCTAAACACGCGTGATCACATTAACTGAGGCTTTTCTAATCTGAGGCTCCCAGCGGACCGGACACGTCTCACGACACACGGCCGTCTCCGCTGGAAAATAGGCTGGCCTACTTGCGTTTGTTTGGGATGGTGCGTTCGTAGTGAAGTATGCTAAAGTAGGACTCCCAACTAGGGCTTTCTCACACACACACACACACACACACACACACACACTCCTCGCGTGATGGGATGATGGGTGTCGTTTTCAGGGCAAATGTAGATCAGAGCAGTGAAGCGCTGGAGAATCTGAACAGCTGCGTTTAGAGCCTCTGCAGTGTGAAGTGTGAGGTCAGACACTGATTTATAACGTCTGCGCTTCTGCCGGAACACACTGGAGCGTATTCCCCGTTTCCCACCAGCCCTTTACAGTACGCCAGAGCGGGACAAACATCAGTGGACAAATGTAAGTTAACGTCCAGAAAGACCACACTGGGCAAAGTTCAGCGAGCGGCGAGAGTCGAGTCACATGATCACAATATAAATGTTTGACAAGCATCCACAGGACGGCTGCGTTTCAGACTCCACATTCAGATCTGCTCCCGACACAAACACAATAAAAAATGCTTTAAATAAAAATAAAAAAAAAAGAGGATTTGAGGATTTCAATATTTAAATAGGGCTGGGAAAATAAATCGATGCATCACGAATCGAGAAATGCTTCTGCATCTATTCCGAGATCTTCTGAATGCATGGTGATTCTCTCTGGAGTGGATTCTGAGCTCAGATTTTAACAGCAGATGGTGCTCTTCTCTAGTTTTTATCCACACACTCAAACGCTGATGAAGAAGAGCGCTGAAGAGCACTGAGTCTGTAATCTCACCTCGGCTCAGAATGCTTTTATGATGCCAGATTAATGTAAACACACTGTGAACACTCTTGTAATTCGCTTCAACCTTTTCTAATTTCATGAATGATTATTTTAGGTTTGCGTGTGTGTAAGGACTTGGGAACGAGCAGAGGACGGCTGTAGCACGCAGCGCCACCTGCTGCTCAAAACTACGCTCAGAATCCACTGCAGAAAGAATCGCCATGCATTCGGAAAATCTCAGAAACGATTCATCATCGCTGCCCTATATTTAACTACAAATTTTTTTTATTTTTTTTATTTTTTTTTTTATAGGTAACTACTTTTACTCCCTAATATTAATTATATAAATTAGCGATGCGTTGTAAATAACACCTACCTGAAAACATTTTTTATTTGTATATTATGTGGTATGGCATGGAAATGTTCTCTAGTGAGGGTTTAGATCAGCTCTAGTGTGTCAGCTCATACAGGTTCGAGGTTCAGAGGACATCACTCACACACACACACACACACACACACACACACACACAGATGTCAAGAATCATTCATGACAGACAACTAGGGCTGCTATTGAGTAGGGCTGAACAATTAAATCGCATGCGATTGTCATGCACATCTCGTCAGTAAAGCCGGTTCTGTGATTAGTAGTATCTCCATCAGCTGCTTTCAGATGAAGCAGCATTTAATACACAGAGCCGTAGTTCACCGACAAGCTACACAATATCACGTTCATTATCATTGTATGGGTCAAAATTATACATTTTTCTTTTATGACAAAAATCTTTAGGATATTAAGTAAAGATCATGTTCCATGAAGATATTTTGAAATGTCCTACCGTAAATATATCAAAACTTCATTATTGATTAGTAATATGCATTGCTAAGAACTTCATTTGGACAACTTTAAAGGTGATTTTCTCAATATTTAGATTTTTTGCACCCTCAGATTCCAGATTTTCAAATAGTTGCATCTCAGCCAAATATTGTCATCATAAACCATACATCAATGGAAAGATTATTTATTGATGATGCATAAAACTTAATTTAAAAAATTAACCCTTATGACTGGTTTTGTGCTCCAGGGTCACATTTACTGTTTGCATTTCATACTGAAACGGACAGAATGTGAATGTGACTCAGTAAACGGTGGTGATTCAGTCTAAACACGCGTGATCACATTAACTGAGGCTTTTCTAATCTGAGGCTCCCAGCGGACCGGACACGTCTCACGACACACGGCCGTCTCCGCTGGAAAATAGGCTGGCCTACTTGCGTTTGTTTGGGATGGTGCGTTCGTAGTGAAGTATGCTAAAGTAGGACTCCCAACTAGGGCTTTCTCACACACACACACACACACACACACACACACACTCGCGTGATGGGATGATGGGTGTCGTTTTCAGGGCAAATGTAGATCAGAGCAGTGAAGCGCTGGAGAATCTGAACAGCTGCGTTTAGAGCCTCTGCAGTGTGAAGTGTGAGGTCAGACACTGATTTATAACGTCTGCGCTTCTGCCGGAACACACTGGAGCGTATTCCCGTTTCCCACCAGCCCTTTACAGTACGCCAGAGCGGGACAAACATCAGTGGACAAATGTAAGTTAACGTCCAGAAAGACCACACTGGGCAAAGTTCAGCGAGCGGCGAGTCGAGTCACATGATCACAATATAAATGTTTGACAAGCATCCACAGGACGGCTGCGTTTCAGACTCCACATTCAGATCTGCTCCGACACAAACACAATAAAAATGCTTTAAATAAAAATAAAAAAAAGAGGATTTGAGGATTTCAATATTTAAATAGGGCTGGGAAAATAAATCGATGCATCACGAATCGAGAAATGCTTCTGCATCTATTCCGAGATCTTCTGAATGCATGGTGATTCTCTCTGGAGTGGATTCTGAGCTCAGATTTTAACAGCAGATGGTGCTCTTCTCTAGTTTTTATCCACACACTCAAACGCTGATGAAGAAGAGCTGAAGAGCACTGAGTCTGTAATCTCACCTCGGCTCAGAATGCTTTTATGATGCCAGATTAATGTAAACACACTGTGAACACTCTTGTAATTCGCTTCAACCTTTTCTAATTTCATGAATGATTATTTTAGGTTTGCGTGTGTGTAAGGACTTGGGAACGAGCAGAGGACGGCTGTAGCACGCAGCGCCACCTGCTGCTCAAAACTACGCTCAGAATCCACTGCAGAAAGAATCGCCATGCATTCGGAAAATCTCAGAAACGATTCATCATCGCTGCCCTATATTTAACTACAAATTTTTTTTATTTTTTTATTTTTTTTTATAGGTAACTACTTTTACTCCCTAATATTAATTATATAAATTAGCGATGCGTTGTAAATAACACCTACCTGAAAACATTTTTTATTTGTATATTATGTGGTATGGCATGGAAATGTTCTCTAGTGAGGGTTTAGATCAGCTCTAGTGTGTCAGCTCATACAGGTTCGAGGTTCAGAGGACATCACCACACACACACACACACACACACACACACTCACGCACCTTCGCCGCCTGCCGGTGCCAGCGCAGGTGTTCGGTGAAGCTGTCGAAGCTGATGTAGTAGGTCTGACTCTGAGGTCCCGCCGAGCTGAAGGCCAAACAGTGACTGTGTTTCTTCACCTCTTCCACCTGAACACACACACACACACACACACGCAGTGATGAGCGCTCATCAGCGTCACAGGTCTGTTTAGATCAGCTGTGACGGCTGACATGGCAGACGGCACTCAATATTTAGTCTAGCAGTCTAGAACAGAAATAACTACTGAGAGACTATGAAACACACTCTGTTTGTTTAGCACTTCATCAACTCTCAAAACCACCATAAAACTTCATGCCTCACTAAGCAACGTCCACTACGCCTGTCCTCTCACTGCGCTCGCTGGTCAAGTAACCAGGATCTGGCCCATACATGTCAATATATACAGTTTTCAGATATGAAATATATACTGTCACATGACAGACAAACTTACAGGAAACCTATTAAAAATGCAAAAATAAATATCTAGCCAAAAAAAAATTATGTATGTTGGACATTTCTATCCTTCCTAAAGCCCATCATTATGTTGAAATTGCATAAGTAAATATAAAATAGACACTTATTTAAAAAATTATAAAAACAAACATACAGATTTTTTGTAAATATAGGTTGTTTTAATGAATTTGCATATATAATTAAAATATATATTGTTGTTGGCATATGGTTAACACATAATATCATATAAAATGTATATAGCCTTACCAGAATATAGTAATATCACTCTTGATATAGGACAATAAATGTCATATATTACATTTCTGTATGGGTGGGAAATATGCTGCTTACACATAACCTGGTGTTCAGCACATGTAAGCAATATAAAGTGAATACTGCAGTCAACTTTTTTTTTTCCTCTCTTAAAGATTGGGCCAACAAATTAGTTTCAGATCCTGTCCTTCCATTCTGATGGTCTGCAAAATCTGAATCTAAATTAGAGCATGTAAATTTCGTTCAGTAAATTAACCAATTACACAATTTTAAGCAGTAAAAGGGATCTGTAGGTAATACTGTCGAATGGCTGAAGAGAATCTATTCTATTCTGACCACTGTGTGCTTCAGGAGGGATGCTGTAGGATCACTGGTTTGGGACAAACATTCCCCGTAGGATGATAACCTGAGTTCATTACCTTTCCTCCGATCAGTGGCAGGATGTGCATCTTGCCCGTATGGCTGGCCTTCACTGAGGACACCATCAGACAAGTGCCACACAAAATCACCTGCCGTCGACTCCAGCGGTTCACCGGCAGCTGCAGCTTTCCTTTCCTTACGTTATACGTTCCGGAGAGCTGGATGCGCTCGGAGCTCTCGATGCTGTGAGGTTTTCCTGCAAAACAGAGAAAACCATGAGAGTGACTTCCCCATTCCACTCCTACTGTCAGCACATCCAACACCGCTTCAGTAGTGCATCTCAAACTGCTGTTTGCACTGCTCTCTACTGGAAACTACTATGTTCCACGCTAGAAACGCCTCTGGAACATGCAATTCAGCAGTCAGTACTAGAGAATGGAGAGCGGAGTTCAGCAGTCAGTACTAGTAAAGAACAGGATTCAGTAGTCAGAGTAATAAAGAGCAAATTCAGCAGTCAGTACTATAGGAGTGTGAACCTACACTGGTCTCACGGTTCGGTTCGATTACGATCATCATGTCATCGATTCGGTTCAATTCAATATCACGATACATCACGGTGCATTGACAAAGCACTGCATCCTCAATTTTAAATTTTACTTCACATGTATACAATTTTGTCAATAAATACAAGCAGTCACATATATTAACTGAACCTTTAATTTTACCTGCTCAAAGAAAACACGCTTCTTGAATGTATCAAAGATCAAACAAAACTCCCACGACAAAGCACGTATACGACAAATGACATCAGAAAAGCGTCAGTACGTCATAATCGGTTATGGTCTATTACTGAACCGATACCGAATCGTCCTCGTCTGCATCGCGATGCACCGTAGAAGTAGTGCTAGTAAATAACAAATTCAGCAGTCAGTACTAGTAAATAACAAATTCAGCAGTCAGTACTAGTAAGTAATGTGGAATTCAGCAGTCAGTACTAGTAATAAGTGGAATTCAGCAGTCAGTACTAGTAATAAGTGGAATTCAGCAGTCAGTACTAGTAAATAACAAATTCAGCAGTCAGTACTAGTAAATAACAAATTCAGCAGTCAGTACTAGTAAGTAATGTGGAATTCAGCAGTCAGTACTAGTAAATAACAGAATTCAGCAGTCAGTACTAGTAAGTAATGTGGAATTCAGCAGTCAGTACTAGTAATAAGTGGAATTCAGCAGTCAGTACTAGTAATAAGTGGAATTCAGCAGTCAGTACTAGTAAATAACAAATTCAGCAGTCAGTACTAGTAAATAACAAATTCAGCAGTCAGTACTAGTAAATAACAGAATTCAGCAGTCAGTACTAGTAATAAGTGGAATTCAGCAGTAGTGCTAGTAAATAACAAATTCAGCAGTCAGTACTAGTAATAAGTGGAATTCAGCAGTCAGTACTAGTAAATAACAGAATTCAGCAGTCAGTACTAGTAATAAGTGGAATTCAGCAGTCAGTACTAGTAAATAACAGAATTCAGCAGTCAGTACTAGTAAATAACAGAATTCAGCAGTCAGTACTAGTAATAAGTGGAATTCAGCAGTAGTACTAGTAAATAACAGAATTCAGCAGTCAGTACTAGTAATAAGTGGAATTCAGCAGTAGTACTAGTAAATAACAGAATTCAGCAGTCAGTACTAGTAAATAACAGAATTCAGCAGTCAGTACTAGTAATAAGTGGAATTCAGCAGTCAGTACTAGTAAATAACAGAATTCAGCAGTCAGTACTAGTAATAAGTGGAATTCAACAGTCAGTACTAGTAAATAACAGAATTCAGCAGTCAGTACTAGTAATAAGTGGAATTCAGCAGTCAGTACTAGTAAATAACAGAATTCAGCAGTCAGTACTAGTAATAAGTGGAATTCAGCAGTCAGTACTAGTAATAAGTGGAATTCAGCAGTAGTACTAGTAAATAACAGAATTCAACAGTCAGTACTAGTAAATAACAGAATTCAGCAGTCAGTACTAGTAATAAGTGGAATTCAGCAGTCAGTACTAGTAAATAACAGAATTCAGCAGTCAGTACTAGTAATAAGTGGAATTCAGCAGTAGTACTAGTAAATAACAGAATTCAGTAGTCAGTACTAGTAAATAACAGAATTCAGTAGTCAGTACTAGTAAATAGGGTTGTGACAGTCGCCGTGACAACCGCATCACCGCGGTGGTCGGTTGTCACCGCGGTTGTTTATTGCCACCGGCAGTAGTGCACGTGACGTCACACACTCTATAACAAGCATAATACAAAGTTTTGTATACAAGTGTAATAATAGTAACAGTTGCAGATTGTTTTATTTAGACTACAAATCTATGCTAATTAACAAATTACCTCAAATGCCATGCACGGCATTTCCACAGCAAAATACAGTTTATTCTGCATTCAGCAAATTTATTTCGTGATGAGCGATGGACCTTGTTGGGAAACCAAATACTACATCGCCGATCTGGAATCATTTCCATTCATGTCACCCATCCGCGTTTGTATAAGTGTCTTCAAATTCTGACCACAAACGCCCGGCTGGTCAGGTTTGTATTGGTGAGGCTTTCTCCAAACTGGCCAAATACGAACAAGACAGCGGTAAATGGAAGATGCTAACAAGAAATGTGGCAACATATGCCGCGATTCCTATTCCACAGAGAGCGCGTGCAGACGAGGAGGTAACGGGAAGTGCTAAAATAAACATGCGCGTTTGTTAATAGGTGAATGAGCCTCATTTATTTATTTTTGCGTTTCAGAATTATATATAAATATATACAACATCGCGCCACCGGCGGTAGTTGGTCCATTACCACGGCGGTGGTAAAAATCCGCCACCATCACAGCCCTACTAGTAAACAACAGAATTCACCAGTCAGTACTAGTAATAAGTAGAGTTCAGCGGTCAATACTAGTAAATAACAGATTTCAGCTGTCAGTACTAGTAATGAGTGGAATTCACCATTATTAAAACTAAAGCATTGGTCTCAAACTCAATTCCTGGAGGGCCACAGCTCTGCAGAGTTTAGCTCTAACCCTAATCAAACACACCTGATCAAGCTAATCAAGGTCTTTAGGATCACTAGAAACTTCCAAGCAGGTGTGATTTGGAGCTGGTTGGAGAAATTGAGTTTGAGACCAATATAGTAAAGAGTAGAATTCATTCAGAACTAGAGAAGAGCGAGCAAAATTCAGCAGTCAGTACTATTATAAAGCAGAATTCAGCAATCCGTAGTGGTAAAGTTTAGAATTTCGCAGCCAGTATTAGCAAAGTACAGAATTCAGCAGTCAGCACTAGTGGAGAAGAATTAGTCAGCACCAGATCAGAATTCGGATTCACATGTCTGAATGCTCTGAATAATTCAGCAGTGCTCTCTAGGCTATATAGAGTCATAAACTCTAATTTATCAAAATGGGTTGATTTGTCAGTAATCTCTCCTGATTATAATATCTAAACGTAATGACTCATGCGCTGTATTTGTCCTGCACTGAATGGTGAGATGTGGTTCTCTCAAGTGTCTCAGTGAGATCTCAGCTGACTAACTATGCAGCAACACTTCTGCTTTCATTTCTAAAGACAGAGCAAGCCAGATCTGACCCAAAAGCAGCAGCAGTATGTGGGTCAGGACCCCACGGTACGCCACATGGAGCGCTGCAGCCCACTTTACACGACCATCAGCACAGGTTTAACATGACACCCAACCTGATTCACAAACAACACCTCACACCAGCAGCTCTGAGGCTGTTCTTCACAAACGATCAGTTACAGTGTTATCTCTTGTGTTGTGTAGTGATCTGTTAGAGTAAAAGAAACAGAAATAAGAATAGCAGTTTACAAATACTGACGCTGTAGACAGAAAGATCTCACATGGAACTTAAGCATGATTTAGGCGTGTTGTGTTTTTTCCCCAGGCGTGATCCTCAGAGAGGAAACCACAGCCTTTCCTGCGTGAGAGCTCTTCTCTGGCCGTCATACACCCTGAACCATGAGCACATTACGCTACACGGCTATCCCGCTAAAGTCACACCATCACATTTGACTAGCTATTAACCAATTTACCAAGTAAATAAAGCGAGGCTCAAATAACACATTCTTCTTTTTTTTGCCGCTTTATTGGCTTTGAACGATTACATAAACACTTATATGCGTCAGAATCCCCGTCTTGGCAAGTATCCTCATAAACACAGCGATTTATGTCTTAAGAGAGAGGAAACAGCTGAAAGAGAAAAGGCATATGTAACCGTATATTGGATCCGGACTTCAGTCTTAAAGGGGAAGCGGTCCAATATTCGTTCTGTCTGCCATTCATATTAATCATAGCACATTGCTAGAAAATCTCTCACTGCTCTCGACTAAATCACTTTTGTAACTTTAATAAGAAGAAATAATAATAAAAAAATAATGATAGACACATATATACATACATATATATATAGAATCTATACATAATACACGTTTTAATTATATCTATCATAGATGGATAGATATAATTAACAGTGAAGACTAATTAATTTACACAATGTATGTAGCATCTCTTATTTATTGTAGTTTTTTTGTCCTATTGCTTGCAATTAGTTTCTTATACCCATTTCATCACTGACTATTTATTCCTTTTCAGTGAGCTTGAGGTTTTTTTTTGTTTGTTTTTTTTTGTCTATTTAGGCTTATATTAGTTTGATATTGACATTGGTGACAAGGATTATGAAAATTCTATGGTATCAAAGATTTTAATATCATAAAAACCTTTTTAAAAGAAAAAAAAAATTACTATATCGTGATATATACCGTTATCGTGTTATAAAATTAGTCACATCGTGATATAAGATTTTGATCATATCACTCACCCTTATTAAATAGTCAGTACTAGTAAAGAGCGGAGTTCAGCAGTAGAGGTCGTCTGATATGGGTTTTCTCTGGCGATACATGATGCTGATCTTTTGCTTTTTTCCCCTTCATCTCATAAAAGAGAGTTTGTGTAAATGTTTATTGCAGGGAACAAGATAGTAATAGTACACTGTAAAAAGTGATGCTTAAAATTAAGTAAATAATAATTAAAAGTTAAGTGAACTTGACAATTCACTTAGGGTAAACGTATCTATTAAGCTCACCAAAATCTACACTGAGACATTTTTAGTGCACAAGATATTGGTTTCAATACAAAACGTTATGTTAAAATAAAATAATCTCTCACACAAAAATATTTAATTTAATTTTAAATGGTATAAGCATTTCACTTAAGATACACATCATTAAATTCAAAAAGTCTGGCTGTGCTTAATGAGTACATTTTTGTACCCTTCCCCTGTTCCCGTTAAACTCACATCATGAAAATGTTTAAAGAATAATTGTAAAAATAAAAAATAAAATTTGAAGGTACAAAGTCAATCACAAAAAAACAACACTAAAATCGAGCAACAAGGCTTTCAAGTCGATCAGTTATATATTCATAATGAAGTGTCATCTAAGCACATATCAACATCTAAACTAGTCCACGTTCAGCTGAATAACACATTCAACAATCAGATAAAACAAACCAATAAAAGATTTAAATCATGGGGATGAACACAGAAACTAGCCTCATTATGAACCTCTTATTAAATGATATCATCTTATCTTTAGTCTCTTATGGCTGGAATACACTAGATTTTCCTCAGATTTACAGTCTGGAGAAACCAAAGATCAGAGACAGTCTGCAGATTTGAGTCGACAGAATCCATAGAAAATCGATTAACTTAAAGTGACAACCATCAGTTATTATTTAAAGTCTGTTTATGACGTACTTACATAGACGTTCAGTGTGGAAGAGCTTAAAGAGAGACACTGAGCTGAATGCAAGCAGCAACAATTTATAATACATTTCATGTCATATTTATTAAAATGACAGGATTTTGCTAAATAAATAGTCTAGGTCATGTATTAAGTTCATACATATTTTAATAACTATTATTAACAATATCTATGAAATTATACTTTTTCTTATTGATGTCACACTGAACGTGTGATTTTCATTGTACTGCACCCTTTAAGCTCACCTTAAAATAATATGAAATCTTAAAAAATTACAGCGCTGTAAAACCACAGACCAGCAATAAACTGTAGATTTATAATATTATGGATGTAAAAGCACAAGCCAGTAATGCCTGTGAAGTAATATATTAGCGTAGCACACGATCTTATACAGCTAGTCAGCTAACCGTGTTCTGTAGCGTCTGCGCTGTGTTGCTAAAACTATCTTTTGGATCTAATGTCATTATTTCCCACATCCAAGTTCCAGGTTATAATATGCAAAAGTCTGAACATTAATCTCTTAATTTTACAATAAGTAGTGAATCTTACCCAAAATAAAGGCTTAAACATCTAAAAAACACACATTTAAGGAGCTCCTCTTTTGGTGAGTTTTCAGACAGCGTGAACACATGGAGACTCGTATCTCAGCGTGTGATGATCTGATCGACTTTAAATTACAGGAACAATTCAGAAGTTGGCACTAGTAAAGAACAGAATTACTACTACTATACTAAAAAAAAAAAAAAAAGCAGAATTCAGCAGTTAGTACTACGAAAAAACAACTCAACTGTTGGTACTAAGAGAACAGAATTCAATAGTTAGTATTATTAAGAGCAGAATTCAGCAGCCAGTACTACCAAAAACACTGAATTCAGTAGTCAATATTATTAAGGAGCAGAGTTCAGCACTAGTAAAGATATTACTAGGCAGCAGGTACTAGTAGAGAACAGAATTCAGCTGTTGTACTAGTAAATTACACAATTCAGTAGTCAGTATATTATTAAGGGAATTCAGAATTCAGCAGTCAGTACAAGAGTGGACATTGAGAAACTAATGTACAGTATGTTCTGCCATAAACTCTATTTTAGGTTATCGTAATGTCTGTCTGGAGCATGTAGACCCGTGAAGGTGTCCAGCCCTAGAGGTGACTCCCGGGACAGACGCCTGCGGTCGTGGGTCAGCGCTCTGTGCCACGTTTGACTCAGGATCTGTTTATAAGCACCTCATCCTGTTTTGAGCGGTTAGGCAGATGCAGTCCTCTGGGTATCCGGCGCAAAGCAGAAGAGGGTGTGTGTCCAGGCTATATTGGTCCACGCTCGGCTCGTGCGGTCTAATGCACTGGAGAAACCGCCTGCGTGACATATTGGGGCTAAAAACTCCTGAATAATTTCTTTCAGGAGTGCAAAAGGCTCATGACCGCGAGTGACACGTTCTGGAGGAGCTCAGCGCACCACAGCTGCATTACACAATCTCTCCATCTTATCATTTTCAAAAAGCAAACTTTCATGAGATTTGAGATATCTTGATTATTAAGCATTTTAAATGACTTCTCAAAAAAAAAAAAAAATGTTACTATCAGAGGAAGCATCATTGCAACCAAACAGTAGATAAAAATAAAACGAGTAGTCCAAATGATCAGGTTTCACGCAGTTTGTCACTAATTGAACACGAGGAAGAATGAGATTTTATCAGTTTGATGCTCTTAATTTACCCAGCCCTAGCGAGGACAGAAAATCCCAGCCACTAGATGACGTCGTCCAATATAACAAAACATGACAATATCAATTCAGTTACGTGTAGAATGACAGAAGAGAGACAGACATCTGTCATAATGTGCAGCTAACATTAACCAACAGAATCAGCCAATTAAAACAAAATTAAATCATCACACAGCTTTGGAAATAACCCGGCAGATAACAGGCAGCTGCTGAGAGAAGCATGAACAAGTGCTACACATGCCAAACATTACAATAAATCACGGGTACCCCAGTGAAACACTGCCATGCATCCCAACTATTAGCAAACAACAGCTTTCTGGCTTGGACTTTAGTTACCCATCACATCTATAGGAAAGTTCACACATGAAAATTCACTAGGCCTAATTACTCTGATGTTGTTTTAAGGAAACACAGATTATTTCCTTTTTTTTGCAGAACACAAAAGGAGAAACAACAACCAAAAAAGTCCTGCGCACGCTTATCTATTTGATGGCAGTGAATGGTGACCTCCCTTAAGCTTTCAAAAAAATAATGCTAATGTGTACATTCTGAGTGCATACGGTAGGGTTTGGTGAGAAACTAACCCAAAATGTAGTTTATTATCAGGTGAAAAGCACAGAAGCAAGTCGAAATCAAGATTAGTAAAATCATGAGGCCAACAAACGTCAGAAAAGTAGTCTTGCTGAGAGACGGTCTGAATGACAGGCCTAAAGCAATAGTTTTTCATTCAATTGCTTTAATATACAACTAATTAAATCATTTATAATGATTTGAATGTTATTTATAATGAATTCTCTAGCATCGACCGGCTCTGTTAATACGGTGCACACGTCCCTGAACAAACCCGTCAGAGAGAAAGCGTCGCTCTTTATTTATAGCATCACATGTGCAAACATCCTAACAAGAGTGCATTCACATGCATCATGAATCACAAACATCTGACGAATGCTGTAACGTGACAGCGAATGACATCCTATAGATGAGCAAAGCCTCTAAAAATAACAGCCGCCCAGAAATGACCCGTTCTGCTGAATCACATTCATACAGATCTCCACTCTTCACACTCATATTTATCATGAGGTCCGAGTGTGTTTGAATCAGCTGGTATTTTACATAAAGGTACTGCTTATTTCACTTATTTTTGTACTTTGTTTCAGTAAACTGATTAATCGCGGTGATGGCTGATGAGCTCTGATGTTGTCGCAGTTTCAGCACACACACACACACACACACACACACACACACAGGCGGTGTCGTGGTGTCCTCTAACGTTTCTGGCGGAGAAGAGACGGTGGGCTCAGCACACAGACACTGATGCTGAGTCTCCTGAAATCTCATCTGGATCCAGACGCTGCACACACCGTCCTGAACGACTGCAGCGCTCCAGCAAACCACACACACGCTCACAAAACAATACTCATTTCTCAGTTTTATTTAGTTTAACTTGATGTAATAAAATACCTAAACTAACACTGACATGTTATAAAAAGTTCAGTTTCAGCATCCACCTTTTTCCTAACGAGCCTATACTGTGATTTACATCATGGGAGGCTCTTCCGGTTTAATGTACGATATGAACCATGAATAATTCTCTGTAATGCACCAAGAATCTTTCGCTTTTCTCTGCAAATCCTCGCATCTCTTTCCAGGTTTGCTTTCACACGGATGTTGTAAAATGTAATTGTTATGAAATATATTGCTATAATGACATTTAACACGTCTGTAACAGAAGGAGAATCTTTACGAGTGTTGAAAGTAATTTGTTAATGCTTTGACATTTTTAAATTTCCTTTCAATGATTGATGGTTGAAGGGCGAGTAAAATAATGCCGCCTCGTTGCACCCAGTTTTTGCTTATTATTGCGTTCACCTTTTGCTGTGAGCTGGAGCTCAGAGACGCACTGTAAACATGCCGCGTTTCTACTGTACTGCCGCATGAAACCCTGCGCTTCACACTCATAACACCGCACCGAGGACGGCACGGGAACAAACCCAGAGAGCTTCGAAAATAATAAGCTGTTTTATTTCATCACCGATCCTGCCTCTCGCTCACAAGAGCTCCACATTCACTTCAGCTTCAATCATTTCACTGCTAGCGGTTACACTAATCACACAACATCACGGAGCAGACGACTGCATTTCTCCAGATTTAGGATGAAGATCACATTCATATCTTCCAACAAAATAAATAAAGGCTGGAGGGTTTCACCAAAACACTTACGAATGCTGCATAAACTTAAGAAATAACAACAGAAATTAAAGAATTGTACTAAAAAAGATGGACACAACAACAAAAGTCAAAGCAGATATTATATTACACTATACACTTCACAACAGGCCCCCTTCAGTTAACATATGTTACTGCAGTATTAACTAACAATGAGCAATAATAATGATTTTTATCAACTAAATAATTAGTTGATAAAAACACAAATGCTCATCTTTAGTTTATTACATTGACATGTACATTTTGATTTAAATAATGCATTTGTAAATGCTGAAATTAATTTGTTTTATTAATATTTAGAAGTGTTTTTCATTGCTAGCTCATGTTAACGAATGCAACCTTACTGTAAAGTGTAATATTATATTAATCTTGACTGGATTCCATGTAACTGAGTGAAACGTGGGTTGAGAGCTTCATCACAGCTACAGAGTAAATGTTTGTTCAAGCAGCAGAGCCCGAGTAACACAAAACATTCATATTTCATATCTTTCCTCCTCGTGTTCATCTTCTTTAGAGCAGCAGCAATATGACACGTTATTACATGTTTATCATATGAAGTTGTTTTAATAAACTTGATTTGTTCTTCATGGTCTCTTAATCAGTGTGCAATAATTGATTTGCATGAATTAAAGATGTTTATTATTACTGATAAGCAATTTATTAAAAAAACAAAAACACATGCTACACACGTCGTCAAAAATCCTCTAAAATATCAGTCAGATCAAACATTAATACAATTTAATTTAAAAGCAGCGATATTTACTTTATGATCAAATATATTTCTCATATCGCACAGCAGCTTGAAAAATGTAATCTTAAATAGAAACAATGACCAGCATTGAGGCTACACTTCAAAATCTATAACTGTAAGCCATTTATCATATTATTCACAATCATGCACAATCTGCAGGATATGAAGAGTCTTAAACTGTGGCAGCCTTCAGCGTGAAGCTCTGAGCCCGACATGCCTGACATTCCCGGAGCGTCGGAGTACATACTTCACATGCCTGCAGAACACACACTAACCCTGCGGAGACATTAATCCTCCTCACATGAGCACAGCGGCTTTAATCAAGACCACATCTGCCAGACCAACACTCCCGCTCGCGTCACAGAACCTCACACCGACAGAAGCGTTCTGTTCTTGAGCAACAGATTAGCGAGTTATTTCCACAGCATCAGGGCTAACGCTGCGTTACAGTACTGCGTGAACGTCAGCAGCTCGACATGCACGACGTGTCAGAGCCAATGCAAAATATTCCACGATAAGCACCGTATCTTATCTACGCCGGCACACTTCATTTCAGAGAGTCGTTATGCAGAAGTTCACGCATGTCGGTTTCACTAATGAGCAGATAAGCAGAACCAAATATGGCACCACACTACCAAAGATGAAACGTAGCCTTTTCTAAAAGCTTTCAGATAAAATGAAAAGGTTTTTTATTGTGCATTTAAACTAAATATTTTAATAAAAGTCTAAAAGTAGTTTGCATGTGTTTTACATCGAGTATCATATTTGATCATCAGGCTTTTATGGCTCATATGTGACCCTGGACCACAAAACCAGTGTTAATTTTCCTTGTACATCATCTGAAAGCTGAATAAATAATCTTTCCATTGATGTATGGTTTGTTATGATGACAATATTTGGCTGAGATATTTGAAAATCTGGAATCTGAGGGTGCAAAAAAATCTAAATATTGAGAAAATCTCCTTTAAAGTTGTTCAAATTAATTCTTAGCAATGCATATTACTAATCAAAAATGAAGTTTTGATATATTTACGGTAGGAAATTCACTAAATATCTTCATGGAACATGATCTTAATATCCTAATGATTTTTGGCATAAAAGAAAAATGTATAATTGTGACCCATACAATGTATTTTTGGCTATTGCTGCAAATATAGCTGTGCTGCTTATGACCTGCAGGGTCACATATGATCTGATACAGTGAGAATACATAAACAGCTCAGTTTTATTCAGAGTAAGTTGGTGCAGATGCTGATATTTATGATGAAATTCTGATGCTTTTAAATCAATGAGATCTTTATAACAGATCCTGACATAAAATGATTTAAATATCAGCGGTCGCTCGATCTATATATCTGCAATGAGATGTAAATGATCCAAACATATAACGCAGTGCTGACGGAGAGATGAAGAAACAAACGCTCCTCAGAAGATCCTGATGCTCAGATTTGAGACGCTCTGATTTTTCTAGAAAGTGATTAAAGCTGAGCAAGTGTTCATCTGGAGACATGACTGCAGTTATTCTGACGCTTACTTGATCAAAACCAGCCGAGATCTGACATGAGAAGCAGCTGAACAATTACACTAAAAGAGCTTTTACAGGATAAAACACTCTGAACTATCCATCAGACGACATGCAGGCCGAGTGTGAAACAGCAAGGTTTTGATCATGTTTATCAGGCAGGAAAGTAGATCAGACTCAGAGGAGGATCCAACAGTTGCTAAGATCCACTCCTGCTCTGCCCGACGAATCCCACAGCCCTTTCCTTCCCCATCCGTATTCCTCACAGCCCTGTTTTTCTCAGCGGCGTGAATGAAAGCGCTTCCTGCAGCCCACTGTTGGCCGCTGGCGTGAGACGCTACAGAGAGCGCGAGCCAAGAACAGGCCGGCTGAACAGCATCTAAATATCCAGAGCCTCTCTCTTCACCCTCCACTGCACCAACAGCATTCAGCCTTTCATTGCAATGATAATGAACAGACCGGAACAAGAGCGGCTCACAATGGTTTTGTGGCCATGTCATGTGCATCCGTGGGAGCAGAGAACGCTGCCATGTTTTATTACCAGCGACGAGAGAGAGAGAGATCCATGGGAACATAAAGACGGAGGATCGTTGTGAATGCATGCTTGTTCTGAAGCGGTGAAGACAGCCGAGGCTCACGCCGTACAGACATCACAGCAGCCGCTCTCACGCTAACTGCACCGAACGCACACGTGAACCTTAACGCAAAGCAAAATGTGCAGAGTTACTCATTTGTCGAGTTCTGTTTAAAATAAGTAAATCATTCAAGGGTCGCTGCACTGTTAAGACAACAACTGCTGGAGTCGGACGTGAACTGATCTCTCACGCAAACTGTACCGAACGCACGTGTTCTGCGAGCATGTAAACATCACTGCAAAGTTACTGATTTGTGAAGTAAATAAAGCGTTGTAGAGTTATTTTGGATGTGAACGCACTGTGAACCCTGTCAGAGAGCAGATCTCTCACCTCGAATCTTCCGCATGCATGTGTATTATGTGTTTGCAAACACTTCTGTAAAATAGGTTATTAATCTGTCAAGTTCTTAAAGCAAGTAAATAAATAAAGGGTTGTTGCACTATTTTTGGCGTGCACGAGCCATTTAACAAGCGCTGGACATCACGTGCACTGACAGCGAGCCGGTCTCTCACCTCTAATCTTCTGCATGCACGTGTTTGTAAAGCAGGTTTGTATTATTTGTAATGTAAAAAAACTGTATGAAATGCAATGCAAAGTCACTGATATTACAAATCAAATGTCATTTCATATCGCTGTACAGCATCCTGAGATAAAGACCTCACGAGTCTGTTCTGGCCTGAGTCAGGATCTCAGCAAATAAACCTCAGGGGTCTCTCTGAGAACTCAGATATTTCACTTTATGTCCTTCACAGGAATCTTAGGAGAAGCATGTGAGACATACGTGACCCTGCAGCACAGCAGCAGTCATAAGCAGCGCAGGTGTATCTGCAGCAATAGCCAACAATACACTGTATGGGTCACAATTATACAGTTTTCTTTTAGGATCATTAGGATATTAAGTATAGATCATGTTCCATGAAGATATTTTGGAAATGTCCTACTGTAAATATATAAAAACTTCATTTTTGATTAGTAATATGCATTACTAAGAATTAATTTGGACAACTTTAAAGGCGATTTTCTCAATATTTAGATTTTTTTGCACCCTCAGATTTTCAAATAGTTGATACCATGAACAAACATCAGAGGAGCAGGCTACAGAACAACCGGACTCGATTAAGAGCTGATTGTAAGCCCAGACTTTTTTTTTTTTTTTTTTTTTAAAGGAGGTAGTAGTTCTCTCAATTTCAAAGAAAACTATTAGACAACTACATAAAACCTCATGGAGTGTATGAGTGGAATGATTCAATGACTCACTCAAGATTGACTCGTTTCATTACTGGATGAATCGGTGTTTTTGAATGAATCAAAAGTGATTCAAACACAAATAAATGTTTAGCAGCCCCTTTTCACCACCAAAACAAAAAAGAAGCACAGAATTGAAATTAATTTTACAAGTAGTATCCGATTCTGGAATTGGAACTGATTTTTGATTCCCGACCCTACAAACCGACAGCAGACCGAGAAAACAGTCGTGTTTATTCTCCCGGTGTTTGGAGGCTGATGTGAACACCTGCGTGACGCGGACACGGTTTACCTGCGTAGAAGCGCAGCAGCGACCCCAGCTCGGTGTTCATGCCCTCCTCCTGCACCCGCCACGGATCCTTAAATCCCAGTTTAAAGAGAAAGTCGTTCTGGATCTGCAGGGGCCTCTCCTCGGGCCCCAGGCGCCGGGCCGCCTCGCCGTGCAGCTGAACGTACAGCGCCGGACCGGAGTCCCAGTCACCGGCGGGACTCGCCTCGGCTCCGTCCGTTACCGGACAGTCCAGCTCCAGCTCGTCCGAGGAGCTGCCGTACGTGTCCAGGCCCTCGAGCGCCGAAGCGTCGGTTCCCAGGGTCATGTCGTCGCTGAGCGAGTCCCGGTGCCGGCTGAGCCGGGCCCCGGAGCTCAGGTCGCTGCTGCTCTCCACATCGGAGCCCGCGGACCGTTTGACGGAGTCCTCGTCCTGAGGCTCGGTGTAGATGTCGTACCGGAACCGGTGCTCCTTCTCCAGCAGCAGCAGTCGCAGCCGGTCGCCGTCGCAGTTCCCGTTCACGTCCGTCTTGGCGGCCAGCCTCAGGACCGAGCCCGGTTTGCCGCTCAGGCGCTGCGCGATCTCGGCCGCGGTGCAGTCCGCGGTGCACAGCACGAGCCGCGGCGGGAGCGACCGCACCGTCAGGCGGTCATGGACGTGTACGGAGCCGCGGCGCAGGTCCTGGCGGACCCACTGCCGGTCACACAGCTGCAGCGGAGCCGCGGCTCGGTGTCTCTGCCGGTCCAGAGACGAGCTGACGCTGGACGCGTGCCTCCTCACCCTCCTCCTCCTCAGCTCGGCGGGGCTCCGGCTCCGGTTCTGACGCGGGTTCGACGCTCTCTGGCCTTCGTCGTCTTCTTCATCGGCCGCGGATCTCAAGGCCGCACTCGGAGCGCCGCTTTTCTTCAGTTTCACGCTCTCCATCCTCGCGGATCGCTCTTTAGTCCATCTGAGCGGGGATACGAGCGCCGCACGACGCGCAGAGGGGCGTCATGAACGATCGCGGCGCGCCGCTCGGCAGCAGATCATGGAGTCTGAACGCGGACGAGGCAAATCTCGCGAGAAACAAACGCGCGAGAGTTCGCGTAAACTGAAGCGAAAGCGGAGGAATCTCGGTGTTGCCAAGTCCGCGGTTTTCCTGCTACTTTGTGGATCGAAGGGATACAGCTGAAACCGGAAGCTAACAATTCATTTAATTTTCTACCTATTAGATTGTGTTTTATTAACGTCTTTTATTATACCCCTTACAATAATGCAAAAACAGTAATTATTGTTGTATCGTGTGACAAAAAAGATGCTATATTGATGTGCACATGCCTGGTAGATGAATACCATCTAGCTTTAACCTGGGTTTATTTTTCCATAGATATGTATTTTCATGTTCGTGGTTTGAAGTGACCTCAATAACGTGATATTTAGCCCCTGGAATGCAGATTTTACCAGGGACAAAAAACGTGAATATTGGCAATTGAGCGGATTTTGTTGTGAAAACCTGGCAACCCTGACCGGAATGCTGTATTTACTATAGCCTGGCATTTTCTAGTGATGTTCTATCGTATATTTATACAGTTTTTTGCATTATACAAATAAATATAAGAAGGGGGAAGAGGCGTCACTGTAAGCTCGCGGGAATTGCGAACCATCGCGAGAGTTCAAGTCCTCAGGAGGACGCTTCAGAGATATGTGACAGGGATCAGGGAAGCGTTAGATTTATTCTGGTTTTTAAACCATTTTTTTTCATTCGTTTTTACAAGTTGACTGCTTTTTGTATACTCATGAATAAAAAGAGCGAGAAGACGCGACGCTTCACTTAAATCTCGCGAGAATAGAAGCCAGTAACGCCCTCGTACTGCTATTTTGGATCGTTCAAACTTATTAAACACGTGCTTATGTTGGTATTTTTTAATTTAATATTCACGCTGGGAGTCGCTAAAATCGAG
>NC_081156.1:10782542-10802542 GCF_012432095.1 Onychostoma macrolepis
GGACTGGACATCTGTCCCTTCCCAGTGAGGACAATCACTCTGACCCCTCGCATCCAAGCCACCTCCTTCTCAGATCTACCTTATGAACACTTCAATCTTCTCCCATTGTGCAATAACCTTATACTTATTTGTTACCACCTACATCCTAGTATCTCATCCTATTCTATTCCTTTTCTAATCTATATATAGTACAACTGCACATACAGTTTATTCTCTCTTTTTTTTTCAATTTATTTTTTTCAATTTTTATTTATGTTTACATATGTGTACCTGTAATAAAAGACACTCAGATCTAATGTAAAAAACTACAACAACAACAACAAAAAAGGGGTGATTTACAGTTACTATATGAGAAATTTAACAATCAAATCAAGAATCAGCCATTAAACAGACAAATGAAATACCAATGATTTTGTTTCTTAGGAAAGTTTCGCAAATTAAACTAGAATCCATTAATCTTTGAGAGGAGATCCTCTGTCGTGGATACACGGCGACATCTGCTGGTAATGAGGAGAAATGACCTACAATCAATCTCTTCCCAGAACCACTCATATATATATATATATATATATATATATATATGATCAGAATCAGATACAGCCCTTCAGTGATTGGTGGGTTTGATTGGGTTTGTTGGTCTCGTAAGCTCTGTTTTCTTAGACTAATGCTCTCTGGCTATTAGTGGAAGTCTGATTTACAGGCGCAAGGATATAATATGTATAATATATAATATGTATGTGGCTACTTCGTTCAGTCGATTTCAGCTTCGAGCAGCTTCACTGAAGAAGAGGCGGGTTTGATGCGTTACGGAGGAGGAGTCTCTCATGAATATTAATCGCGTAAAGGCACGTTCATCCTGTAGTCCTAACCGATTGGCTGACAGGCAAGACATTTGTTAGCGAGCGCACGTCAGCTGACCAATCAGCGCGAAGGCTTGACTTGTGAATATTAATTAGATATCGTGACCGAAAGCTCTAGTAGACTTTCCACGCAACCGCAGCCCGATCATTAATAATCATGAGCGAGCGGTATTCTCCGCAGTGTGATTGGTGCAGCGCCGCGGGACCTCCGTCTCTGATTGGTCGCGTCCTGCGCCAATTGCTCGACAGCGTTGCATCGTAATTAGTGCGGCTGCGTTGCAGGGCGATTAATTTGTCATTGGAGAGAAAGAGTATAGGATGAAATATCGTGACATACAGATGTGTTCATTCCGACGATAACACGACTCTGTGGCCTGGGCTTCTGCAGCATCAGCAGCGGGATTATAGCTTGTGCGGATTCAGGCGGCGCAGGTGGAGCAGAGTAACGGTGAGTATGAATCATGTCAGTTTATATGGAGGCGATGGGCCGCGCGATCATGGCGTAGCAGATCATTCACATCTCTTACAGATACAGATACATGCTTACACCATCCATACCAATACAGTTATATATCCCTTATTAATGCATCTGCAGCCTTTATGTAATTCTCCGTATAAATGCATCTGCATCTCTTCTGTCATCCGTGCGAACAGATACAGGCCTAACGTTACATCTCTTATGATGCATGTTAAAAAACATAAATGTGCAGTAACATAATGCCGATGAAATGAGTGATGCTGAGGAGATGCTGTTGCTCTGTCAATCAGTGTTTGCGGATGTAAAAGCAATTGCGCAATGTTTGTGTGTGTGTGTGTGTGTGTGTGTGTGTGTGTGCGCGCAGCTGATGCGCGTCTAGATGCGCGCTCCTCCTCCTCTCTATCTCTAGTCCAGACACTGCCGCATCACCTCCATCACCTCCATCACCTCCATCATGGGGAACCGGGGCATGGAGGAGCTGATCCCGCTGGTCAACCGGCTGCAGGACGCCTTCAGCACCATCGGGCAGAGCTGTAACCTGGACCTGCCGCAGATCGCGGTGGTGGGCGGCCAGAGCGCCGGGAAGAGCTCGGTGCTGGAGAACTTCGTGGGGAAGTGAGTGAAGGGCATTACAAGCGGTCAAATTATGATTTTGTACAATTGAGATTTATACCTCATCTGAATGCATAATCTCTCCATTGATGTATGGTTTGTTGGACAATATTTGGCTGAGATACAACTATTTGAAAATCTGGAATCTGAGGGTGCAAAAAAATCTAAATATTGAGAAAATCGAATTAAAGTTGTCCAAATGAAGTTCTTAGCAATGCATATTACTAATCAAAAATGAAGTTTTGTTATATTTACGGTAGTAAATTTACAAAATATCTTGATGGAACATGATCTTTACTTAATATCCTAATGATTTTTGGCATAAAAGAGAAATGGATAATTTTGACCCATACAATGTATTTTTGGCGCTTGCTCCAAATATACCTGTGCTGCTTATGACTGCTTCTGTGCTGCAGGGACACATATGATGTGCTACAGTATAAGACGAGTACCCAGTGCGAGGCAGTAGTTTTGACTGAGCTTGAACTGTTATTCAGGGCAGAGAGCAGTAACTGATGCAATGAGAAAATCTATTGGTGATCCTGCTGAGAAACAACAGGAACTATCACTGAATTTGTCATTTTTTTAATGGTTATATTGGGAACTGCATTGGTTTTAATGGAACTCTACTGGTCGCTGGTAATGTGTTGCCTATATTGATGGCTTGTTAAAACCACTAAATCCAAATAATGCAGTATGGCCCCAAACACACTGCAGGAAATGGCTTTATTTGGGGATGTCCCGATCAGGTCTGTTTGTGCTCCAAACCCATCCGAGTCATTGAATATTGAGTATCTGCCGATACCGAGACCCGGTCCGATACTTGTATATTCCTAGTGTTTAGTGTACAATTCAAATACACTAAAGTTATCAAAATCAATCCAATGTATACAGAGTTGTGCAGACAGTAAAAGTAATATATGTGTATATAATATAATTCTGTTCTGTTCCTTTTAATGGAGGTTTTTGCCCCCTACTGCACGACACCGGTGTGACCGCAGACGTAACATAAGGATCGGGAGAGGAGAGCCGATACGATCAGTTAAAGAAAAACACTTGATCAGCCCCGATCCTTGAGATCAGCTCGGGACAGTTAACAGCTGGCGGTTTGTTATGTTTTTAACAGAAATTCTGTGATGGCTAAATAATGGTAATTATATTATATCAAAAATATTATGGTACCCTTAAAGACCCTAAGGATGCACAACGTTAAACAGAAATGAGGTGGCAAAGCTTTGCATAACAGTATAAATATGCATGTTAAGGATCTGGAGCGAATGAATGGATGAAATTTCACGCAGATGTTGAGGAGGCTGACGGATCCTCCACCCACGGGTGATGGTCTAAACTTGGGCTCGAATACAAATGTGCATTGAATACAAATTAATTAGGCTAATTCTGTTAAAAATTCTGTGCATTCTCAGAAAAAAAGGTACAAAGCTGTCACTGGGGCAGATAAAGTTACAAGAACGCACCATTTAGGTACTAATGTGTATCTTTAAGGTATTAATATTCACCATTTAGGGGTGAATTAGACTTTGTGCCTTTTTCTAAGAGTGTGAAATGCCATGCCAAGCTTGGACAACGGTTCCTGGGACTTTAGGTTGTTTGCTGTAGGCGACTGTGAGACTGGAGCTGATGTAAACTCTTGACCTGCAAATTCGCATCATATGAAGACAGGATTGCACTGAAATAGATTATATATTTGTACATTTTGACTATATTATTGAATTGTGTTTTTATAAATCTTTAGAAGGATGTTACAGTCATCCAGCTGGCAGGTTATGAACGCATGGATAGTTGTTTTGGCATCTGTAAAGTTACGGGAGGAAGGAACACGAAGAGTTGAAAGAACGAGAATGTTATGATGTGGTTTATGCGGTGATTAAAGAAAGATTGAGGAGTCAAATATAACGCCTAACCAATATACTGTCAACATCACAGCAAAGATCTGAGTGAGAAGATATTAGAGATTTGGGCTGAACTAGCATGATTTCAAAGTTTAATTTTAGAAAATCAAGACGGATTTTTAAGTTTAGGAATAGAAGCGGTCCGAGAAATGAACCCTGAGGTACGCCTCTGGAAACTAAGGCAGCGTGTGATTGTTTGTTAATACAGACAAACTAATGCAGTCACTGATATCGGCTGTCAGACCGCAGTCGACAGAGAAGTGAGGGTTGGGTTAGGTTATATACGGTATATTTATATAGCATTTTTCACAGTGCATATTGTCTGAGAGCAACTTAAGAGAAGATATTCCTTCATGCCTCGAGTGAGCGACACCATGACGACTGTGACAAGGAGAAAAACTCGATCATGAGAGATTTAGGTCCAGATGGAGAAACACCTTGAGATTCAGCTGGAAAGTCAAACGTTCTACTAACTATTTTGTGTTTATTACATCATTTAATGTATTCAATATGTAAGACAGTGTTTACATTGTAAGAGTGTGATGGTGAAGATGGATTGAGCTTGACGTTCTGCTTGTGTGAGTGGTTTGTATTTCTGTAGCTTAAATATAATCGTGAGTAACTGTGATGCTGTTTGTACCAGACCAGACTGAGACAGATGTTAGATGTACAGATGTACAGTCAAACCAATAATTATTTCAGACACCAGATATCATTTTTGGTATTTTTTTACTAGCGGGTGCAGGACACTATAGCTCATTTATGTAAGTGAGGATAGCAAAATAAAGTAAACTGTGACATATTATACCCAAAGATTCTTCATACAGTGGACTACCAGGAAAACTGATGAAAAATTGGGAGCAGAAATTTAACCTGAGCATGTTTTGTTTAAGTGTTTTTTCTTTAATTGCTAATGTGATCTTTTTACACACAGACTGAACAAAATGAAGCATTGATTGGTAATTAGTTGAGCTAAATTGGTTTTATCTAATTGTGTTTTTAAATTTAACAGCTGACAGCTATTCAGCCGAATTCATTACATACCTTTCTATCAAAGTTATCTGACTTTATCAAGATCAGTTTATTCTGACTCAGTAATAAAATATGAGAAGAACTCAGAGTTAAACTATTTTCTAAACTATTGCGAATAAACTGTGATAAAATGTGAGTGTCAGTCCTGTGTCGTGTGTCCGTATATGGTCTTTTTCCTGTCCTTGTTTAGTTTGATTATGATTCTGTTCAGCTGTGTGTGTTTTATCCTGTGTATTTAGTTCCTGGCTGTGTAGTTCCTTTTGGTCAGATCTACTCGTTACGGTCCTTGTGTTCCTGTGTGTCTCAGCTCTGTCTTGTATTGCCCTGTTGAGTTGGATTAAAGACTGTTTATTTTGAGTATTCTACGTCTCCGTGTTCCTCGTTCCTCCCCGCTGTGTGCACCGTGACAGTGAGAAATGTTGAAGGTGTCTGAATAAATTTTGGTTTGACTGTATGTCTTGTGAACAGATCTTCAGTCTCTACTCAAACGGCTGGAGACTCTTGAACGTTTCCAGGAAGGCTGTTCCAAAGCTTCCCAATACAATAGTATAATGCAATATGTTCGTATTATCATCAACCAATATGACACAATATCCAGTCGAGTAGCTGATATCATGCATAACAATCCACTGTACTGATTGAAACATACACAGCATCACTGAAATTAAGCATTTATAACACAATTCAATTAAAAAATACTGGAAATATCAGAATTTTCATTATTCTTTGACAAGGTTGTTAGTAGATTTTGTATTCACTTCTGTTAATTGGCCATTCATATGCAGCAGTTGATGATTTGCATATGCACTTAATTATTATAATAATAATATGATATGAAAATGCTGGCTGATATCCCAGTTTATCACTAGATGAGACATAACTCAAAATTCAGACAACAGTAGATATTAGAAAACTAGCTATGTTTCAATCCAACGATTCGAATTAAACTTGTGTGTAAAACTGGAACATCGCATAAAACATTTGCGAATAAAGCACCGTTTCCATCCAACGAGTCAACGAGAACAAAATCATCACTTCCTGATAAACTGGCACGAAATATCACTAACCTAGGAGAAGATGCTGAATATAATAATTTTCATATATGATAAATGACTAGCGTCTCGGAGCGAGCAGACGAGACACAGTAACTGCAGTCAGTGCTTCGGAGGCGGATGCTGCTGTTTGTGAGACAATTATACAGAAATACTCTGACGACTCTCAGAACGACCCAAACAACATCTCAGACGCTGTGAGCGAGACCGGGCCGCTGGTCAGTCAGGTTATCCCGTCCCATCACGCAAACTTTTTTTTTGAATGCACATGGAGGAATTTATTCAGTAAATGTGTTTCCATCATAGTTTATGCCCTTTTTTTTCTTATCGGATAAAAAGTTTATCCTACTCGAATGTGCACATAAGTTTTTTTTTATGTGCATTTTTATAATTTGTGCGCATCTTGGCATTTCCAGTGTTTTTTTTTTTTTATGTGATGCTCCAAAATGCGCATAAAAATATGTGGATGGAAACATAGCTAGTAAATGTTCATGATGCTTGTAAAGCAGTAGCAGTAGATTTAGACACGGTTTTGTTAATCGGACAAGCAGGAACAGCTGTGATGCGTCTGATTAACTGGCGCTTCACTGTAATGGTGCAATATAACTGTACAGACATCTCCAGAACGGCAGGGAAGCACACGTATGCGCTCCAGCGAGGAGTGGTGTTTCTGTGCTGTGTTGTTGATTTGAGCGTGTCCAGTGAGATGGACTCTGTGTGTTTTCCAGGGATTTTCTGCCCCGTGGATCCGGCATCGTCACTCGCAGACCTCTGGTTCTTCAGCTCATCAGTGCAAACACAGGTGCATCTCAGATTGAGTTAGCAATTATCATTCAGGAAAAATCAATATCTGAAATTCTGTTAATTTAATCTTGGAGTTTATTAACTCATTTCTTCAAATGTTTTACGTTTTGCTTATGATGGTTTCCAGTCAGTCGGTCTGTCTCTGTCTGCCTTAACATTCGCGTGTCGTCTTGAATCTGCAGAGTGGGCCGAGTTCCTGCACTGCAAAGGGAAGAAATTCACCGATTTCGATGAGGTCCGTCAGGAGATCGAGGCTGAGACCGACCGCGTCACCGGGGCCAATAAGGGCATTTCCCCCGTTCCCATCAACCTGCGGGTTAATTCCCCACACGGTACTGGAAGACACATCACAGATCCTCGCATGTTTTAAACAAAATCTTACTGCTTGTGGTGGGGCCTGTTAGACGGTTTCTTAAAAAGCCTTGTACATGTACAGGTGAATGTACATGTAGTCCTGAACCATGTCTTTGTAAAGCATTTTTGGATTTAACAGCCCACAGGGTCACACATTTCAAGATGTAAAATGCAGCACAATTTATATTCATTGGAAAGTCTACTGGGGTTATGAGTAGTGGTCGACCGATATTGGTTTTTTGACAGCCGATGCCGATATCTTGGAAAGCAGGGTGGCCGATGGCTGATATAAAGCAGATATTATTTTATTTATTTTAATTAATATTTAAGATATTAAATGTGTAAACATGTGTAAAATAAACCTACTTATACTTTAAATGACAAAGTATTTTTCGCAAATAAATATTTAATAAAAATATAATTAAAAAGGAAGTAGACACTGTAACCAACAGGGCACTCAGTATTCTGGGAAGTTTGTGTGCACTGGGAATCATATTTTCTCAAATAAAGCCAAAGTAACACTCATTTTACATACAGCACACAGTGAAAATGACATGAATATGACAGCGGGCAAATGCATAAAGTGCAGCATAATTTGGAATCACGAGTTTAAAGTTTCACGAGTTCACACTTACATATAATAAACAGAGTAAAGTGTCCGAGGGGGAGGGCTCAGAGCACCCCCCCCCCTTATCTTGTTAATTAGGTTAATTATCTGAACGTGCTCCTCCCGGACTTTGTTAATAAAACATAATTTGTCGATCGCGCGTCTCCAGTGAAGCTGAACTCTCCTTCTGTCCGCATTCAATTTCTAGGGGGTTGCTATGCGATTGCTAAGGTATTCTGGATGGTTGCTAGGGTGTTGCTATGCAGTTTCTATGATACTTGGGTTGGTTGCTAGGGTGTTGCTAGGGTACTTGGGGTGGTTGCTAGGATGTTGCTATGTGGTTGCTAGGGTACTCAGGTTGGTTGCTAGGTTGGTTTGGCTAGTTGCTTAGAGTGTTGCTAGATAGATAGATAGATAGATAAGAAATATTAGATAAGTTTGAATGGATTAGAAATAGTACATAGAAGGGAAGCTTCATTGAGTCTCAAGGGATTCTGGGAGTTCAAGACACGCAGAGAACACGTGATCAGGCAATATACAAATGCACACTTCACACGATCTCTCAGCTGGATCTGACTAAGTCTGCAAGGTTTGTGAAATTAAATGTTAATTAGACATTCAAAGATTTGTTTAAATGATATAAATGTGTATTTGCTGAATGCTAACAGCAAACAAGAAAGTATTGTAATGTTTGCCTTTCTATTAGTAATAATATAAAAGCAATCATTATAATAATTTTTTGTATACATGTTTATTCTATGTGATTATTAGACAGACTATTATCCATATTAGACAGAACTGTTAAACGACGACAGCGAACAAGAGAGAGAATATGGGCTCGGTGTTTTCAGGGGCTGCTGTTCTCAGTGCCGTCAAATAAAAGTCCCGCCTCGAACGCATCGGCCAAACAGAAAAAACGTATCTGCTGATACCGATATTTGAAAAATGCCAAATATCAACCGATATATCGGCCTTGCCAATATATCAGTCGACCACTAGTTATGAGGTTATGGCGCAAATCACAGGTTCAAATGTTATTCATTCGATCTTCATCACAGGCGGAGCGAGTGTAAGGCTCAAGCCCCCGGCCACGGGTCTGAAATTAACATGGGCTTGCACAATTAAACTAAATCTATTACCGCTGTCGCGAAGAAAGAGAAAATGAAATAGTAAATGGGGAAATTTAGATTTCACGATGATTAGGCTGCGTTTAGCCTTACCCTGGAGTTGGTTCTGTCTCCGCCTGTGATCTTTATTCTCTTTCATTTTCCTTCATGAATGTCTTGGCTCACATGTCATCTGTCCTCTTGGCTGTGTGCAGTTCTGAATCTGACCCTCATCGACCTGCCGGGCATCACTAAAGTTCCTGTCGGAGATCAGCCGGCCGACATCGAGCATCAGATCCGAGACATGATCATGCAGTTCATCTGCCGCGAGAGCTGCCTGATCCTGGCCGTCACTCCTGCCAACACTGACCTGGCCAACTCTGACGCGCTCAAACTGGCCAAAGACGTCGACCCTCAGGGTGAGTGACCTGCTGACCTCCTGACCTCCGGTTGCATAAAGCACATTACAGTGTCTCTATTATGTGTTTTTGGAGATGATCTTTCATGCAGTGTGTAACAGCTCTAAGTGAATGAAAACATCCTGCAAAGTGTTAAATCTGAAAGTGCACCGTGTATAAAGTTATTGTCTCTCAAAAGAAAGAGTCGACTCTGAATCATTGAAACGAGTCGTTTTTAAAACGAATCCCAAGCCGTTTCAGATTGACCTCAACATGAAACATTAGCATATTGCCGCCCACTTGTTGGTCTTTTCAGGTTGGTCTGAATGAAAATGCAAATTCATTCTTTGCCACTGTGTTCGCTTTTGGAGCATTAAAAATACTGGTTTCCCCAGCAACGCTGTACACAAAGCAGCACTGCCTCACAAACACTGCTTTATCAGGCGTTACAGGCGAGATGAGATGAGACCAATCCACCAATCACTGCAGATTAGCGTCACGCAGAGGAGGGGTTTGGAAAAATTAATCATTGAGCGAATTGTTTGGGAGTCATTGAGCAAATAAGGTAAAAATAAATGCATATTATAAGACAATGAAAGTGTTTTTTGACCTTGCATGCATGTCAACCTGTTGTTGAGGACTCCCGAAACCAAAATATGAACCTTTCATTATCCATAATTTAAGTGTAATTTTCCCTAAAGATAGCCTTAAGTTTCCCTTACACTTAAGGGCATTGCATAAAATATCCTTTAAATGTTACTTAAGGGTTTGTTTGGGTGAAAGTCAAGTCAAGTCACCTTTATTTATATAGCGCTTTTACAATACAGATTGTGTCAAAGCACTTAACAGTATCAAATTGGAGGATAGAGTGTCAGTAATGTATAATGATAAGATTAAACACTCAAAATGAAACATAATAACCCCTTAGAATTTCTCTTAAGTATCACTTAAAACCCATTGAGTGTTGCATAAAGTCCCTTAACTGTTTTTCTAAGTATAACATACGGTGTGGAAAATGTAACCTTAAGCGTTACACAAAAGTCTTCTACAAGACATGATCGGCTGCTTTATATGTTAAACAGATTTTAATTTACGCATTTATTCACATATAAACATTGATCAAATTACATACAGCACATACTGTAATTAGCTCAAGCGAGAGAACAAATTTATATTCTATAATATTTTATTCCTGTATTTTCCTACATACAACATGGAGATGACTTGGAAAACACACATAAAACATATATTGTTGCAATCGTGTGTTTGTGTTTACATTTCTGTGAATCTGGTTTGGACTTTCAGCGCGAGAGCACCCTCCAGCTTCGAGTACGAATGAAACACACGCTGCATGAGAGTTCAGCACTTTAATGTTCACGTCGTTTTGGATACGAATAAAACTTCATGCTTAGACTATCTTGTCTCTTTGCATTTAAATATAGATTTATTCACACTAGTCTCTGAAAACCTCTACATAGACAGAAATGATGAGAGCTCTTTATTTGTTGTCCAAAGATGAATAAAAGTCTTACGGGTTTGAACCGAGGGTGAGTAAATGATTTTTTCTGAATTATCAACTTGAGTTTCCGTCTCGTCTGGTCCTTCTCTTTCATATTTGGTTGTCTTTTTTGTTTTCCTTATCCATGTTATATTGTTTTCTGTGAAAACTTACACTGCTATCTGCATTAACAAAGGGAAGTGTTTAAGGGATTATATGCAACACTCTTAAGCCAGTCTCGTAGGAAAGAGAAAATTACACCTTAAGTCTCATACTTAAGGGAAAAACTTAAGGTGCTTTATGCAACTGGGTGCTGACCTTCAGCGCTTCAGAGCAGAGCTGGTGTATCTTACTCTAGTCCTGCTCTAAACCCTTTAAAAAATTACACACCAATTCCTCATGAGAATAAGATTTTTCTGTGTGGCTTTTGGAGCCGTGGTTTAGTGGTAAGACACGAGGGAGGTTCGAGTACCACCCCTCCCTCTTTCTGCCGAGCGGTAGGTTCTCGCGGTGGTGTTTGGTGTAAAGTTCTCACTGAAAAGCGTTTCTGTTACAGGCCAGAGGACCATCGGTGTGATCACTAAACTAGACCTGATGGATGAAGGAACAGACGCGCGAGACGTCTTGGAGAACAAGCTCCTGCCTCTGCGCCGCGGTGAGAAACCATCGCTTCTGTCAACGCCTTTCACTTCAGACTCTTTCCAGTTATATGCTTTCAGCTCTCATGCCAGTGATGTTTGGTTTTAATTAGGGATGTCACGTATTTATTTGTTTTTAATTGCATGATGTGCTGATTAATGAGCAGTGTTAGGCACGTTACTTTAAAAAAGTAATTCGTTATAGTTACTAGTTACTTCTCACAAATAGTAACTAAGTAACTGAGTTACATCATTATAAAAGTAACTAATTACCAGGGAAAGTAACTATTGCGTTACTTTAAAAAAAAAAAAAATTCAAATATGTCAAATAACTTGGATGCCCCCAGTATTAAATATGTTAAATGAAGGAAATGGACACTAAATAGAATAAATTATCATTATAATACATTGTACACTAATCTACACTATTTTAATGTTACTGTGTTACTGTGGGACAATGTGAGAGACACCTGTCAAATTCAATATATTATTGTAAATATTATCAACCCTCGATGGGCACCTTGGCAATAGAATTGCCATTGGCTAGTAAATTTTTACTATTGGCTAGTTCACCAGACTAATATTAATTATCTGATATACTATTTTATATCATATACAGTGTGTGTGTGTGTGTGTGTGTGTATATATATATATATCTTATGTTTGTAAAATGGCAGTTTTTTTTAAGTATCTGACACTTAGCATCAGTCAGTCAAGCATTATAATATGATATTATGATAATTTAGCATTGTATGATAGAACTTTAGTAATTAGAATAACCATGTATGGATGCATTTTTGTCATGTTGACTGAACTTAGGACTGGTGTGGTGCTTAAGATATTGTTTGTTATTTAGTGTTTCTATAAAAAAGGGGGGGAAACTAAAAATAATAGGCTAATGATAAGATAACAAAACTACTACGAATTCCACTACTAATAACAATATAACACGCACTAAGGATTAATGAGCTGCTGGGTTCATGAATATTAATCACGTTGTCTGCTTTCGCTCGAATTGATTTGCTGAAATCAAAACAGGGACGATAATAGGTGAGCGCCAGCCAATGAGATTGTCGTTGCGCATTAGCTCCGCCCACTACCAGAGAAACCGGCAGTTCTTAAAAGCTGAAGAATTCCAAAGGAACTCCGTTATTTTGACAAGAAAATACAACAAAGAATATCGTTTACATGTAGCGCGTCACTTCTGCATGTCTCTCGCTCTGTCTCCTTCTATGTGTGCGTGAGACAAAGCGACGGCGAGCTGTGCGCTTCACACTAGAGTTTACAGCACGTCAAATACAGCTACACTGCGCATCCATATTATAATAAATTATAGTAACGTCGCATTTTATTGTCAGTAACGGTAACGGCGTTGTAACGGGGGAAACAGTAATTCGTTTGATTACTCGTTACTGAAAAAAATAACGCCGTTAGTAACGCCGTTTATTTATAACGCCGTTATTCCCATCACTGATGATGAGTTACAAATTAATCACACATCAATGTCAAATTACCTCCAAAAAGATAATTTTGTCTCATTATTGTGATAAATCAGAAAAGCATTTAATAGACTTTAGGAAAGAATAGCTTTATAAAGAAATATTTCAGTTCAGCATTGCAGAAAGAATGAAAATAAATGTTTTAGTTTTCTTTATGAATATTGAAATTTGAAATTATTTTAAAGAAATGAAATGATATTTTCAATATAAAACTAAAAGAAGGTGGTGGCCGATCAGTGTCTTAATGAGTGAGTCACTGAATCATTCACTCAACTGATTCGTTCAGATATCTGACTCATTCAGTAACGAATCACCGATGCGTGTTGATCAGAGCACTTTTGCTAAACTGTATCATATGATATAAATATAAGAGGGTGATTTTTAAATTTTTTGCCCTCATATCTTGAATGTTAGGCACTTCCTTTGTCGGATTGCCTCTTCAAGATGAATTGCTTCATGTGTTCCCCAAATTGTAAGTCGCTTTGGATAAAAGCGTCTGCAAAATGACTAAATGTAAATGTAAATGCACCTACAACGTGCATACACTTGGCTTATTACACACACAGGGACACGCAACAGCACACAAACATGCCAAATATTAAAAATGAAAGGATTACAATGTAAAAGATTATTATTGTGTAGGCTACATAAATGTAAAAATGCCTACATGTCATAATGGACAGTCATTGCATGTATCAGGCTACCTCAGCTCCGTTTGCTCTCTGGAGACGTGTTCAGTCTCGTGTAGATCCGCCATGACACGAGCGCAGCTGGCTCTTAGAGGGAATGGGAGATGAGACTCTCGCCGACCATTTTTCCCGTCGTTAAACTAGCAAAAGTGGATTCGGACATGGCCTAAGTGCACCTGTGCCGTGCGCTTTAGACCATGCGCTTAGATCGTTAAAATAGGGCCCCTAGTTTTAATATTCCAAAATATTGAAAGACTGAAACTGTCTGCAGACTCCAGCCTCTCTTTGTCTCTTTCTGGGGTGAATTCACTAAATCAGAGTGATTTCTGCCCAAACACTTACATTTTATTCACTGTCCAGTTCAGTCAGGTCCAGACGTGCTGTAAGCGTGAGGTTTTAGAGTCAGTCACTGTTGCTCTTTTCAAACATGCCTCAGTCGATGCATAGCTGCTGCGTCCAGCGCATGATGATCGAATGAAGCATATCTAGTGTTGTGCGGCTGAGCTCGCGTTAAACGCCCAGTAAAGCAGATCACAGAGAAAACCTTTTCAGTGTTTGCAGTGAATCATTTGATCACACAGGGTACATCGGGGTGGTCAACCGCAGTCAGAAAGACATCGACGGGAAGAAGGACATCAAAGCTGCTCTGGCAGCAGAGAGGAAGTTCTTTCTGAGCCATCCGGCCTACAGACACATAGCGGACAGCATGGGCACCCCACACCTGCAGAAAGTCCTCAATCAGGTACTGTGACCGCGTCCATTCAAATCATCACGGGTGACCTGGAGACGTTCATGACTGCATATGCATTTAATGGAGCGGCTGCGTCTGTGTTTTCACAGCAACTGACCAACCACATCCGGGACACGCTGCCTGCCTTCCGCAGTAAACTGCAGTCGCAGCTGCTGTCGCTGGACCGAGAGGCCGAGGAGTACCGGCACTACCGGCCCGACGACCCGTCACGCAAGACCAAAGCCCTGCTGCAGTCAGTGCACGCTAACACCAGACCGGTTCAGTCACTCACAACCAGAACCAGCCATCAGTGCACGGCATTCACTCGTTATAGATTAGAATGTATTTAGGTTGATTCAGTGATCTGATAAGAAAAAATAAGATTTAAGGTCACTGAATCAAGCAAAAAAACTAAATACATATACGTAATGACCAACACAATCTACCGATGAGCGTAGAGCCGATGATAATCAGGTGTGTGATCGAATAACAAGACAGACGCTAAATGACATGCTTCATTGGGCTTTAAATAATGGCACAATTATCAGTAAGAAGTAGAAAAATCATCTTGATCATGATTGATTTAACTCCTCTCCTCACATTAAAGGGGTTCATCGGATGCAAAATTCACTTTTTAAGTTATTCAAACATAAATGTGTGTTGGAAGTGTGTGTACACATCCATCCTATAATGATAAAAATTTTAAAATCCTCTTTCTCAAATCAGGCTGTTCTGAGATTCCTGTGGCCCCTCCCACAATAGTTGATTGACAAGACTGTCTTACCTTAGACCCGCCCTGAGTGAGCTGAGAGCTGTCCGTCATTTACTCCCGACATCTGAGCCGCTGAAGACGCAGAGTATTAACGTTACTTTCGTTTTGAAGGAAATGCGCTGATCCCGATCTGTATAAATGCGTCTATGTTCGCGCGAATCATTCGTGATCCAGCTTCATCTACAGAAGAAGTGCGTATAAGGGTTTTTATGAATCTTTCGCGGCTGAAGTTTACAGTCTGCTCGTCACCCCACGGAAGAGAGGGGCGGGGTCAGCAGAGCTCATTAGCATTTAAAGCAACAAGAATGGCTTGATGAAAGCAGAGCTGATTTTGACAGGGTAAAAAGGTGTTTTTTACACTATCATTGAGAAATTTTAACCAAAGTAGGTTATAGACTTTTAATTAAGACCCTAAAGAATCAT
Source organism: Onychostoma macrolepis (assembly GCF_012432095.1). Classification (NCBI taxonomy): domain Eukaryota; kingdom Metazoa; phylum Chordata; class Actinopteri; order Cypriniformes; family Cyprinidae; genus Onychostoma; species Onychostoma macrolepis. Next base: position 10,798,005 of record NC_081156.1, read on the forward strand.
ATCAACTTGTGCAAAATGGGCATCCGATGACCCCTTTAATGCTGTGTCTGAAAGAGAAGCTAAACTGAAGAAAGAGAAACAAATGCATGCAATAAGATCAGCCACAAAAATAACTGTGTTCACGTCTTTTCATCGCTGATGTTTCACTGCGTGTCTTTAGTGAATCCTGATGCCAGAAGAGGTTTGCTGTTAGTAAATCTGGCCATGAGTCTGTCCCATTCAGGTTCAGATTGTGTTAAATCTCACTGCGTGTTCCAGATGCACATACAGCATACAACACAGCATCATCATCGCTGAACAACTGCAGTCTGAATCACATAACAAAATAATGCTTTGGTTGAATTCAGCTGTCCTCAGTTAGTCAAGGGAACACGTCTCAGTTTTTTTTCTTTCAATTAGCTTTACTTAAAGGGATAGTTCACCCAAAAATGAAAATGTGATGTGTATCTGCTTATCCCCAGGGCATCCAAGATGTAGGTTTCTTCAGTAGAACACAAACGAAGATTTTTAACTTTGTGTATGTTTTTTTTTCTCTCAAAGCCATGAGTCCCATTGACTGCCATTATATGACTGACAGACTGCAACGGTTTGAGTTAAAAATTTCTTCAGTAGAACAGTCACCTACATCTTGGATGCCCCGGGGATAAGCAGATAAACATCACATTTCCATTTCTGGGTGAACTATCCCTTTAACAGTATCAAAATTGAGTTTTATTCATAATTTAGATTACATTCAAACAACGTCCATCAGGAGTCTCTTCAGACAGCAAACAAATCACACACACACATATGTACAGTATATGTGAGGAAATTCATCAAAACAGCAAGATTACGATTACTTTGATTAGTTCAGTCCTCACATTTACTATGCATACCTCTCTGTTGCTGTTCAGATACACTGTCCAGATGCAGAGGCCTAAATCAGAGCTGGTTTTATGTCATGCATCACACTAGATTGAGTGTAAAACAGAAGCGAAGCGTCGGTCAGGACAGAGTTTCTGTGCGTCTGCAGGATGGTGCAGCAGTTCTCGGTGGACTTCGAGAAGCGCATCGAAGGCTCCGGTGATCAGGTGGACACTGTGGAGCTGTCCGGAGGAGCCAAGATCAACCGCATCTTCCACGAGCGCTTCCCTTTCGAGCTGGTCAAGGCAAGTCAGCCGAACCCTGCGACTGCGATCTGTTCTTACCGCTTCAGCCTAACCTGACCTGTGTTCTGTGACAGATGGAGTGCGACGAGAAAGAAATGCGTCGGGAAATCAGCTACGCCATCAAGAACATCCATGGCATCAGGTGAGGTTTGTTTCAGTTGTTCGCAAACAGACGTTTTTTCCTCACGATTACTGTAGGATCAGGGGTCCCATTTATAAAACTCTGTAGATTTCATCCTAAAAGTGTACATGGGCACAAAAGCTCGATTTTGCATACGTACAAAAGTTTTCAGATTTATAAAAGCATGCGTACGCCGGAACCTGCGCAAAAATCCCTTTATAAACCCCAGTCAGGGAAGACTGTGTACGTGCATCTCCACCCCGACGACTCCCAGAAAACACCATATATGGAGCTTACAACGCCTAGTTATGCATAACCTCATCTGCATATCATTTCCATGCATATTCCCATCCAGTCATCCAATATCCTTGTTATGTTTTAGAATAAATATATCAAAATATTCATAAAAACAAAACTGTTTAAAACAGTTATCAAATAAATATTTTAGAATAAAGTTATAAAGAATAAAGTTGATCTCATTCTTTTACACTGGCTATTTTTAGTGGAAACAGGGCTATATTTATTGCAGTGTAAATACAATCGTCTGACTCTTTAAAGATGAATTATTGTGCACCTATAGCACTCCTCGCTGTCATTAAAACATAGCATGCCTCAGGAAAAGTGATCAAGCGCATCCACTACAAATATGTCTAAATTCATATAGCCTTATAACTTCTGCATAATGACTTTATGTAATTTCAATGCTTATTTCCATTATGAGAGTGGAATATTTAATGTAAATGTGTATATCGACATGAAGTAAACAACGATTTTAAACTCTGTTTTCATTAATTTTCTCACTCCTGGAATAAGAGCTCGTACGCATGGGTGCAGGTGCGCACATTTTCCCGTCAAGTTTGTTTTTATAAATCCCACCTGTTGCGTAGGAAGTGGCGTACGCCTGCTTCAGGGCAGGTTTTGTGCGTACGCAGCGCTTATAAACGAGGCCCCAGATCGGTGCGTTTTCTGGTCAGGTGTGTGTTATAAATCAGCGCTGAAGGTAGCTGTGTTTCTTCTGCAGGACGGGTCTGTTCACTCCAGACATGGCCTTCGAGGCGATCGTGAAGAAGCAGATCGTGAAGATCAAGCAGCCGTGTATTAAGTGTATTGATCTGGTGGTTCAGGAGCTGATCAACACGGTCCGTCAGTGCAGTAATAAGGTGCGTCGCTATACAACACAAACACGACTGCATTACTCACAATTCAGCATGAGTGCATTATTTCTTATATGAAGCTGGCACGTCTGAATCATGTGACTGATGTTAGGAGCTGTGGCATATACAGCGGGAGCTGAGACGATTTATTCAGTTGGCCATTTAATCTTGAATGACAAAATAAACTTGGGACAAGACTGATGTTAATAGTTATTAAACACAATGAGTGGCTAATAAAAAAAAAAAGAATGATAAAATACACACAAAATTATGTCAAATGCCCATGTTGGTGAGTATTCACGTAAACAGATTAGAGTAGTAAATTAGAATATTAGATGTGTATCAGCGTATTGAATCCATGCACTAGTTCTTAATTAACCTGCTGCCGTCTGTCATTAAAGCAGCTGTATGTAGTTTTGTGCATGATGTACGGCGGCCGAGAGAGCTCAACACATGCAAATAGAAAAAGCACCAGCAAATTAAGAAAACATCTTCATCAGTTTGACAGCAGGTGGTGCAAATGATCACAACACAAACCAACACAACGCACGCTGCAATGGTTAGCTAACTATGGTTAGTGTAGTAAATCCATGGTTAGGGTTTAATTATAGTTGTAACGGGGTCAACGAGATGTGAGGCGTGCGAATCCAATTGCAAAGCTTTATTAGTCAGAGACATGGTCATAACAGGCAGGGTCACACAAATGGCAAACGGGTATATAGAGGGCAAGGCAGAAGAGTACTCAAGTGAACGGACGTGGTCTCCGATCGGCGAACAATATCCAGAGGGCTAGACGAGAGGGGTATTCCAGGTACACGAGCAATAATCCGGGCAGGGGCGAACAGAGTCCGAGACAGCAGGCAAAGGGTTAATCCAAGATACAACGGCAGAAATCAGAACACGAGGAAACAGGCAAGGCAAGACTAAGACAACTAAGCGGGCTCCGTAGGGTAGCTATCACTGGGGGAGAGATAAACGCTAGACACTACAGGAACTAAACAAACACAGAAAGGCTCGGTAAAGCAGCTATCGCTGGGAGAGGGATATATGCAGAACTAAACACAGAGCTAAACAGAAACACAGAATGGCTTGGTAAGGCAGCTAACACTTGGAGAGTGCTACACACAGAACAATACTCTGCAAACTGTGAACGGAAGTCCATGGTTTATATAGGGTGTGTGATTGTGTGATAGCTGTGTGACCAGAGCATTCAGCTGTGTATGTGCAATGGATGATGGGAAATGCAGTCCAGTGTATGGTGTGAGAGTCAATGTGGTGAGCGAGTGACCTCTGGTGGTGAGTGAATGGAAGTTCATAGACCGGATTCGTGACAATAGTAACCATTTTTTGTTTTTATTTATTTTTTATATAATAAATGTATTTAATTAATTTTAATACCGTAGGCTATGGTTAATTTTTGTGAGGGAAGTTGTAAAAGCAGGTTAGCCAGCTCACAAAACCTTTCACAGTTACAATAACTGTGTATTTCGTCAGATTATTATAGCCCCAAAAAAAAAAAGCTGAGGAATCGTATGATAAAAAAATCACAAGAAACTCATGAGTTCCTGGTGGGACTGATAAATGCCATGCATTAGGTCTCTGTGTCTCAAATGCTGCAGGCCTCGGCCTTTTATTCATCGTTCTTCATTACTGCTCAGTGACGTCGAGTCAGCGGTGCTTAGCTGATTTTCACACAGATGAAGCACACGTGTAGTTCATCACAATAATTCACCTAAAACACTCATTATTAGCACCTCTATTTTCACCAGTGTGTCTCTGAGCCGTGGAGCACCTGCATCAGGACACAGTTACTGGGTCGACTCTCAGACCCCAATCCATTAGATGACCAAGAAGAATCATAGCAGCAGTCCGTACTGTGCACTAATAGAGATGTAACGATTGAAAATTTCTTATCACGATTATAGTGACAAAAATGTTCACGGTTATCAGTATTATCACGGTGTTGTTCAAATGTGCTGGAGATGTTCAAAAAGTACCGACACATAAATCACTAAGTTTTATATTTAAAAATCAACAAACAACAAATAGAATGACTTTTTGTTTGCATAATCAATAAAACAGTAACATTACCAATGATGTTCGGATATTAAATGA
>NC_081156.1:10807542-10825042 GCF_012432095.1 Onychostoma macrolepis
TGGTGATTTGTAGATTGTGTCGTTGCGCAGATTTCTCCTGTTTGTAAGCGCGGTCTCATCCGGCTTTAAACTAGTTTAAATCACAGAGAAAACGCTGCTGTAGTGAAGCTCGCAACCGCTGCGCTGCTGTTTGAACTTTGATCTGAGCGTGTAAATGGTCCGTGTGGCATGCTTCAAATGAGTTGATAGCGTTTTATCGAGAAGAATTATATTGCAATAATTATCGTTATCATTTTATCGCCCAGCCCTACATTAGATGTACAATACCAGTTGAACCAGGTCTTGAGGGGATTTTCTGCTGAGTTCTTTATCAGCAGCAAGTGTAGGAAGAAGCATCTGAGCAGTGTCTTGATGCGAGGAAATCATGGTATAAGCAGAATAATTCACAACAGGCTGCTGAATTATTGAAAAATAATACAAACCTGCGGTGTAACTGGCAAACTGCTTCACATCGTGGCAACATTAATGCTTCAAATTATTGAAAAATCCTGCACACCCGATGTGGACCTGTTGCGGTGTGGCAGTGACACCTCGGTTTTGTGTTATTTTTCTATAATTCAATGACTCGTTGTCAATTATTCCTTACATTACAGTCAATGAAGAATGACATTTTCCCATTTTTCACTCATTCACTCTAGAATGGTTTCATTTGTACTGCAGCTTCATTATCTTTAGATCAAAAGATAATTTAATGATTTAAAAGCATTTCAGAGAATAATTAATGCACAGTGGACGTTTTGAAGTTTTATTCAGCGTTTGTTTTAGAGTTTTGTTACTCTTATTGGACTCATTCAGGAGGATGTCAGACAAGTTTAATTTGTTATTAGAGCGTTTACTGTCAGACATGGAGTTCGAGGATCAGGTTGTTTTATTGACTGCAGAAGCTCGTCTGACAGGTTTAGGGTCAGTGTGGTGACCGGTGCACTGATGAGAGAGGAGCGTTTGGAGGATCCAGTGATCCATAAGTGAAGACTGGGCTTTAATGAAGGAGATCTTGAGCATAAAACCGTGTGTGTGTGTGTGTGTGTCTCTTCAGGCCTCGTCTCCTCCAGCTTCTGGCATCATTGTAAGACGTCAGGCTGATGTGTGTAATGAATGCACTGGTGTGATGGAGCAGTTGTAGTTGAGTTCACTGCATGAACCAGAGGCCGGTTTCTTCAGATCTGTGTCTTTCTCACACTGCATTAATGAAGGATTCAAACCCTATCACTCTTCCACATTTGCCATCTTGCAGCCTTACTCTATAATACTCTCGTTTTTTACACCTCTAGACTCCATACCACATGATGACAAAGCAAAATGTGTTGTTATTTCATATTTCAGTTTTTCTCTTTAATAGATTTGCTAATTCATCACAGATCTGTTTTCTCCTTGGTCATTATGTGGTACTGAGTGGAGATGGATGAAGGGTGTGAATACTTTCTGAACGGCTTGTTTGATGGCAAACACAGAGCACTGTATGTAATGTCTCACAGCAGATGGACGCATGATCACGCATGCTGGAGACTGGACTTTTTTACACCTTGTATTGATAAATACTATATTAATATGTTTATTAGTACATAATAAATAAATTACTCTCAGTAATGGTAAAACAGACAGCTGTGATCCTGGCTGCTTATTAATGTTGCTTATGAATGTTCTGTCAGGACTAGATTAATTTAAAGGAGACCTATTATGTCCCTTTTTTCAAGATGTAATATAAGTCTCAGGTGTCCCTAGAATGTGTCTGTGAAGTTTCAGCTCAAACTACCCCACAGATCATTTATTATATCATTTTGAAAATGCCTGTTTTGAGTGGAAGCAGAAACAGGCTGTTTTCGTGCATGTCTCTTTAAATGCAAATGAGCTGCTGCTCTCTAGTCTCAGCCTCAGACGTCACGCTCTCGGACCGTTAGCTGAACGTCCGATGCATACGACACGCTTATCTGGAAACACCTCAGGAGTGTCGCAGTCGACGTCGGATTGGTTGAATTATACAGGATTTCCGGGAGACGTGTGTGTCGCGTTCTTTAACGTTCCGCCTGGAAACAAAGATGCCGTGACGCCAAACCCCCCCACGAGAGAAGAGAGCCGTCGCGTTTACAACTGTGACGACAAACGCTTATCAGGATCAAATAAACGCTGGATTTTCAAAAGTATGTTTAAAGTTCGCGGCATAGAATCTTTAAAATACGTCCGAGAGTTTTACACACCGGTCTGTTATTGATGCGACATTTCCACGCCCCGAAACATGACGCTGAATGAAACGAACTGTGATTGGTTGTTTGACATCATGGGCGGGTCTTGACCAGTGAAAGCTGCCATAGATTCCAGACCTTCAGCCGTCAGTCTGTCTGGCTACACGAGACTACTGCTCCACGCCTCCTTTTCCAGAACAGGGCTGTGAACTAAGCTCTCTTTCATGTTTTATTGCACTTAAACTGTCAAATGCACACAGGATTATGTTAAAAACACACAGGAGTTACAAAAACAGTGGGTTATGTCCGTGAAGGTAAACAGCTGGTTTAGAACTGCTGCACCGTTGTCTCCTGTGAAAACACAATGGTGGCGCTGTGGGTGGAATCATGCATATTAAGGGGAGGTAATATTATAAGATCCCTTTCTACGTCATGGAGGAAGCAAAATCGGACGCGCTCGTTTTTTCACAAGCTTCGCAGAGAAAGGCTTACACAATAAAGTTACTGGGTTGTTCTTATTCACGTTTCCTGGGTTGATGCACCGGGGACTCGATTATAGCACTTATTAAACATGTTTTCATGATGCGCCATTAATGAACATTTTATCATTAGTATTTATATTATGCATTATACAGCTGTTAGTTCAGGTGTTGGATCTGAGCTCGTCTAATAGTGCTGATATAACAGATGCAGCAGATCGGAGTCGTTCACTGCACTCGTTAGTGTTTGTTCAGACAGACTGTGTGTTAGTAAAGGGGTTTTACACTGACTGCAGTTACTCAGGTACACCTGTAGGTGGTGATAGTGGCTGTGTGAGTCATTAAATCATTCGTTCAGTGGGAATATAACAGTTAGTGTCTCACGGTTAAGGCTAGATGGTATACAGATTCGTCTACTGGGCATGCGCACATCAATATAGCATAATTTTTGTCACACTGTACAACAATAATTACTGTTTTTGCATTATTGTAAGGGGTAGGTGTAGACATTAATAAAACACAATCTAATAGGTAGAAAAATGTAATTTATTGTTAGCTTCCGGTTTTAGCTGTATCCCTTCTAGCCACAAGCGTGTCTCACATCAGTCCCTGTACTCTATATAGTGCACTGTACTCATGCGGTTCAGAACATGGTTTTTCATTATTTGCCACAGTTGACTGGGAGTAAAATATATTAATATACAGACAAATATCAAGCCGTACTTGTTTCATGAAGGTTTAAAAAAGAGTGATAATTCAGATGCTAGTTGTGCAGTGTTTGTGTACAGCTGTGTGAAGTGCTGTATTAATATCACTGATCTGACGTCAGCTGCACTCAATCACTAGCTGCTTCCCAAATGACGCACTATGCACTTATACACCATGTATTTATGCACTCAACTGTGTAGTGTATGAATTATTTAAGGTTATTTGTCATTAATAATCGGAGTCTGATAGCCTCTCCCCCTTCACTACGTAATTAAAGCTGCAACAGTTGAGTGCATGAAGTGTCCAACAAAGCCACCTTAACCAAAAAAGCGTAACGGCTAATGCTAACGGAAAGGAGACCAGAGGCTGTTTTTTTTAATGGATGTCAATGGAAGAAAAGCTTCATTATGCTGAGTAAACAGCTTTTTAGAGGAAACGTCTCATAATTTAATAAATTGACAGCCTATCAGCTAATCTTCAACATGTTTTACACTAAGCAGTACTTTTGGATTGAACTATTTTTAGAGTTTACCACCAAAAAAATGCTGTTTTATATGAGAAGTCACTGACTTTTTGCGATATTTCATTCAGCTTACAGCACTTCTCATTCATTCCTATGGAATCCATAAACGGCGACTGCGAGTCGCACAACTCTGACTGAAATTCAATGAGGTCAATGCTGTAATGTGATTGGTGTAAGTTAGCCGTTACGCTTTCTCCAGTAGTAAGTAATACCTCTCTTCTCCCGATAGTACGATCTCTGGTGTCCAACATTCCACACTTCGGTTATTAAAGTGCACTTTTTGTTTTTGGTATTTTCAGTGTGAGCGCTATACTCGCACTATTCATACTACAAAACATCACAGAGTAGTGCATACGTACGTGATTTGGGACGCACCTACTGTCTCACACTGTTGATTTCTCACGTCATCCATCCACATCCGTCCGTGTGTCCTGCACTGATCACTGCTGTGCTTCTGATGCAAGTGTGCTTGTGATGTGACGCGTCTGGTTTCATCGTCAGGTGATCCGTAAGGGCTGGCTGACCATCAATAACATCAGCATCATGAAGGGAGGAGCGAAGGAGTACTGGTTCGTGCTGACCGCTGAGAGCCTGTCCTGGTTCAAGGATGACGAGGTGAGCATTACAAGAGGCTTTCGATACTAATTAAACTGAACTGAATTTAACTGTAATTGCGTGTTTACTATTGTCCTCCTGCATTATTGACACACTATTTTCCTATTTGATACTGTAAAGCTGCTCTGACACTATCTGTATATTGTTAAAAGCGCTGTATAAGTAAAGGTGACTTGACGTGAAAACTCTGTGGATGAAGAATGAGAGGGATTGACGACGTTATGTGATATTGTGCACTGAATGATTTTTATTTTCCCTGCACAGAAAGCTTCAGGAGCTCAGACAATGACTGGAGAGAGAAGAGACTGTTCTGTTCCTCTGTGTGCTGTTTTATCATAGAGTATTAGCTGCAGAAGCCGTCGGCACAAGCCCTGTAATACTGAAACAGAACAGACCTGTGCGCTTTACACTCAAACACAGATTCATATCAAACATGAGCGACGCGGGAATGAGACAGAAAGCGTGTCTGAAATCACCGATTCAATGGTTCAAAACAGATGATTCGGTGCTCAAATGTACAGATTTGTCTTTGTTTAGATTTGATTGACAAACTACACTCACTGCGCAAACGTATATATCTGCTTTTGCTATTGTGTCTTAAACACTAAAGTTTGTTACATTTCTGAATTGATTAAATTGATTAAATTACACGTTCATATTTTGGAGCTGTTTCAGAGTCTTTGGTCATTGCAGTATGCAATCCATCGATGTGTTCGGGACTTTTAGCGTTATGAGCCTCATTAGTTGGATGACACTTAAGCTCTGAAGTCAAAGCTGCAGCATCCAGAGCTCGTGCGAACACGTGTCTGGCGGCGCCTGAAGACTAGCGAGAGGAGAACAAGCGCTGAAGGAGCGAGGGACTAATGCTTTACCTGCTCTGTGTTCTCCAGAGGTCCGCTGTTGAGACGGATCTCGCGCCTCTGTGGGAGTATTCCTGAAACCCTCGCTTTAGTTCTCGGTCATTCACACAGAAACGCACCGTACGGTCGATCTACTGTAAACACGACGGCGCATATTACACCCAGAAATCAAAAGAAGGAGAAAACCGAGGAAACATTTCCCTGCAAAAATATTACTGTGATGTGAACACATGTATTACATTACAATTACGTTTATTACAAAAAAGAAAAGATGCATTCATATTTAAATTTTTGTTTTAAAAAATAGTTTTTTCAAAAAGTAAAATAATAATTGTATTAATAATACAGTCATTGTGTCCAGAAAGGATGATTAGAGTAATGAGAATAGCTATGTTTCTATCCACCTATTTTTATGCGCATTTTGGAATATTGCATAAAAAACGCTGGATGGAAACACCAAGATGAGCATAAGTTCTGAAAATGTGCATAAAAAACATATGCATTGTGCATAAAACTTATGCACACATTCGAGTAGGATAAACTTTTTATCCGATAAGAAAAGATGTGCATAAAGTACGATGGAAACACATTTACTGAATAATTTCCTCCATGCGCATCACAAAGTCACGTGAGTTAGTGTTCTGGGACGGGATAACCTGACTGACCAGCGGCCCGGTCTCGCTCACAGCGTCTGAGATGTTGTTTGGGTCGTTCTGAGAGTCGTCAGAGTATTTCTGTATAATTGTCTCACAAACAGCAGCATCCGCCTCCGAAGCACTGACTGCAGTTACTGTGTCTCGTCTGCTCGCTCTGAGACGCTAGTCATTTATCATATATGAAAATTATTATATTCAGCATCTTCTCCTAGGTTAGTGATATTTCGTGCCAGTTTATCAGGAAGTGATGATTTTGTTCTCGTTGACTCGTTGGATGGAAACGGTGCTTTATTCGCAAATGTTTTATGCGATGTTCCAGTTTTGCACACAAGTTTAAATTCGAGTCTTTGGCTGGAAACAGAGCTAATGATATTTGTGTGTGTGTGTAAGAGAAAGGCACGGCTTAGTTTCCTTTATGAAAGTGTAATTTCATATTGTCTTCTTCTGTCTTTGGGAGTCGTTTAATCATGAACAGAATGTGTGTGAAGAGACTGTGATGACCAGTGTAACTAGTTCAGTGCTCACCCTTGGCTTTTTCTGGGTCCGCAGGAGAAAGAGAAGAAGTACATGCTGCCGTTGGACAATCTGAAGGTCAGAGATGTGGAGAAGAGCTTCATGTCCAGCAAGCACATGTTTGCCATCTTCAACACGGAGCAACGGTAAATCACAGATCTCTCGCTCGCTTCGGTGTTCAGCATCGGCACGCAACTATAACGCTAGAGTTTTAATAATCGTTGCATGTGCGGAGCACAGCTGTAACAGAGGAGCGGTGTCGGAGGAGTTAGGGCTAGTCTTCATTATGACTCGCGGAGTTTTAAGAAATCCCACGATGCTCTGCTGTCTGATGATGTCTGGACGAGGTTTGTTTGAGTGACGGCTGGTTTTCTCTCAGGAACGTCTTCAAGGACAACCGTTTCTTGGAGCTGGCGTGTGACACTCTGGAGGAGGTGGACAGCTGGAGAGCGTCGCTGCTGCGCGCCGGCGTGTATCCCGAGAAGGCCGTGGTCAGTGACTCCTCGCCATCTCACGTCTTCACCCGCATCAGTGCGATCGGTTCAAGCTGCTTCTTGAGGTGTTGAGGGACATTGATAGATTTTTTCAGATTTTTTATTGTATTTAAAAATTGAATTCATCAAGGTAGGATTTGTTGTTCTGTAGACCTATATACTGTTTGATGAGAAATAAAACCAAAGCTGAGGGTTTTTGTTTAGTTTTTTTGGTGGTGTACCATCATCAGTCTTTGCAAATATACAGGACCGCTACTCTAAACTGATTCTAAACCTCATTCTTCTGTTTCTATACATAGATACAGTTGCATGGACGAACATAATCGCCTGATTTTGTAAATATGACCAATTACATTTGCATTAAGCACAGTTTGCGCTGGTCTATAAATCGCATTTACAAAGTGAGCCTACAAAAGCAGAAATTAGCTTTTTTGTGTGAAAGTAGGTCCCTGACTAATGAAATTGTTAATGAGAAAGCATTTTATTGTTGTTCGATTTAGTTTTATTAATTTCATACATATTAATTCTACATATCATGATTCTTTGATTGTAGAGTGTATGGTGAAGTGTACTAGAATCAGACATCTTCACACGTGTCCTCCAAATGAACCCACAACCTAATCAGTTTATACGTAAAGAAATGAATTCTGTCATCAACTCTAGGCGAGACGCGACGGTTTTCTCCCCGAGGAGGACGAACCCAACCGACCGCTCCTAATCACGTACACCAGACCCCCTCGAACTCTGAGGCAGGTCACGGAGCGCTCTGACCGCTGTGGTCTCTTTCTCTCAGGTGGAGAGCGAGAGTTCTGGCCCGTCGGAGAACTTCTCCATGGATCCTCAGCTGGAGAGGAAGGTGGAGACCATCCGTAACCTGGTGGACTCCTACATGGCCATCGTCAACAAGTGCATCCGCGACCTCATGCCCAAGAGCATCATGCATCTCATGATCAATAACGTGAGGATGCTCTGTGATGTGACACTAGACAGGGACACTCGTGTGATTCAGACACAGCTGTAGGCAACATTACTGCATCATGTACAAAGTTACACGAGTCACGTCGTGAATGACAAAAAAACCTTTGAATCTGATTCTGACTAAAAAGCATTTCCAAACATTGTAGTGGTTTTTCAAACTCCATATAGATGCGGTTTGTGTCAGGTTAAACGTAAAAATCAAAACATTTTGCTGTTCAGACTACAATTAATTATAATATAATATACTTGAGTCAGATGCACAAAATAAAATATATTTTTGCCGAGCAAAGCCTTTTTGATATTGATTCAGTAGCAGAACACATATCTGACTAGAGATAAAATTAATCAGAATCCTTTATATACACACACACACACACACACACACACACATATATAACATAGATAGATAGATAGATGTCAAACCAAATGTTATCAGTTGATAATTAATCTGAGTGAGTGGAGCTCGTCTCAAAACTAGCTTGACTTTTGTGATCCACTCATTAATAAGCAGCTGCTCTCGTGTGTCTGAAGTCGTTTGTCCTCAGGTGCACTCGGTTAATTACCAACATGTTCCAGAGTTTGGCAAAAAGAAAGTGTCCGGGTTATATTTATGAAATCTAACAAACTTCACTTTGTAAATGTTTTAAAGAGCGTGATTGTATCTAGAAAATAAATGCTATGTATGTTATGTTATGTCATGCATACAACTTTAATTGTGGCTTAATTATCTGTACAGCAAAGACAGCAGAGAGTGTGTTGAGCTCATTCTCGAGTAGCATAAAGCAGCATCTGTACAGTAAACCAGAGCGAGTACCTTCATGCTCCACACACTCACCTGTCCGATCCTAACAAACCATACATCAGTGGAAAGCTTATTTATTCAGCTCTCAGATGATGTATAAATCTCAATTTTCCAAACTGGACCCTTAAGACTGGTTTTGAGTGTCGAGTGTTTTTAATGGCGATCATGCTGCTGCTCCTCAGGTGAAGGACTTCATTAACGCGGAGCTGCTGGCGCAGCTGTACTCGGCTGGAGATCAGAACGCGCTGATGGACGAGTCTCAGGAGCAGGTGCAGCGGCGCGAGGAGGTTCTGCGCACACACCACGCTCTGAAAGAAGCGCTGGCCATCATCGGAGACATCTCCACCACCACCATCTCCACACCGCTGCCTCCACCGGTGGACAACTCGTGGCTGAGCGCCGGCGCCGGAGGCTCCCGCAGGTAACCAGACTGAGCTCTGATCCGTGTAGAGCGCAGCGAGTCGCTCCATTAGCTCTGAGGACGAGAGTCGCAGTGTGTGGACGACCTCGAGGTCTCATCCGCTGCAGTGTGACACGTACAATTCACACTCAGGACACAGGACAAATAAAATCAAATAAATAGAAACGGTCGAGGCCGGTTATGAATCGGTCAGTCAGTGCAGTTCGTTTACGCTGCTGTTGGTGCTTATATAGTCTCAGCCTCAGACGTCACGCTCTCGGACCGTTAGCTGAACGTCCGATGCATACGACACGCTTATCGACGTCGGATTGGTTGAATTATACAGGATTTCCGGGAGACGTGTGTGTCGCGTTCTTTAACGTTCCGCCTGGAAACAAAGATGGCGTGACGCCAAACCCCCCCACGAGAGAAGAGAGCCGTCGCGTTTACAACTGAGACGACAAACGCTTATCAGGATCAAATAAACGCTGGATTTTCAAAAGTATGTTTAAAGTTCGCGGCATAGAATCTTTAAAATACGTCCGAGAGTTTTACACACCGGTCTGTTATTGATGCGACATTTCCACGCCCCGAAACATGATGCTGAATGAAACGAACTGTGATTGGTTGTTTGACATCATGGGCGGGTCTTGACCAGTGAAAGCTGCCATAGATTCCAGACCTTCAGCCGTCAGTCTGCTGCTTATAAAGCTGAAGCCCTGGAATGATGAGCTTTGGTTGTCAGTCAGGAAAATAATCTAAATGAACAAAATGCTGTCATTATACAATTCTCCACCAGATCTACTACGCTGCGCACAAGTTCAGGTAACTCAAAAACTTGCGCACACGAGCGGAGACCAGGCGTGAGATGATGAGGGGTTTTACACAGAATAAGGCACGCAATCAATTATCTCATGATATTCTACACAGTGATAAAAGCTATGTCGATGAGCATTGTGTTATGTGTTAAGTCACGTTGAATCAGTGTTTGTTTGTGTTTAACGCCACGCCAGCTTCTGTGGCTAATTCATGCGCTGAATGAAGTTAAATCCTCTGTTTATTCAGCTGCAGTGATAGAGATTTCCTGGAACGATGTGCATGACCTTCCTTCAGTTTCAGCGCGAGAGCGCCCTCTTCAGATGGGGCAGTGTTTACTACTGATCATAGAACCATGTTTCTGACAAGCTGTGTGTGAAAAATCACAGCATTTGCTGAATCGCAATTGCGGTTTAATTTCGATGAACCATTAAATGCATACCTCGGGTCTTTAGCGTCCCGGGACGTCATTCACCACCCTCTCCCTCCTTAATTTTTTTAAGTTTCTTAACTCAACTCAATCTATTCATTATAAACAATATAACAAGAAAAAAACAATAAAATATAAAAGAATGCCTGTTTTCTGATTAATTATTTGTAATGTATGTAAATGTGTAAGTATATTTTTCCTGCACAACTATATTTACATATCTGATGACTCAATACGTGCAATGCATCTTTATTCCTCGAGGTGGCACTGTTTGATACACAATGATGACGTGATGTTTCAATCATAAGTAACACAGGCTTAAAACAAAAGAACATCATCAGCAAATACTGAACTGGCTTGAATGGCTTTACTGCAGAGCAAGTCCTGTACGCAGTGAAATATAAATGTCACTGTCATTTGGTGCTGGATGTGAATAAGCTGCCAGTGATCAGAATATTGATTCTGAAGTCATTGAAAACGATAGTTTTGAGAATATGGTTGAGATCGTGAATATGAGCCAGATGCTGAATATAATGTAAAGGTGCGCTCTGACGATGACAGCGATGGTTAAATCATCTTCTCAAATTATCCCCTTCCAAGTTTCAACAGGTAATGAAATATGCTTTATTTTATTCTTCTGTAATTGTTCTTAAAATATCAGGAGACTTTTTTTGTTATTGCAGCTGTTAGAGATCCGTCGGTGCTGGATATATACAGTAGGTCCGGGTCGCTGAAGACTCGAATATGTGCGTTTAAGGGTTAGTCGTGCAGCTCTAGCTGGAGCAGTCTGAGTGAATGACCCAGGCTGTTCTGCGAGGGATCTCTCGGCCGTTAGGGTTAGGGTTTTCCTCTTCTGTAGGGCTGAGTGCAGATGTGAGAGTGTGTCTGTGGTCTGCAGGTCTCCTCCACCGAGCCCCACGGCTCCGCGCCGGATGTCTGCGGGACAGAGACCCGCTGGAAGAGGCGCTCCTCCGCCTCCGTCCCGGCCCGGACCCCTGGGGCCCTTGAACAACAACGCCGACAGCCCACAGGTTCCCAGCCGGCCCAACCGGGCTCCTCCCAGCATTCCCAGGTGAGATCTGACCCGCCCGTCTCCCTCGGATCTCTTTACTTACCATGTGCTTCTAATCGCATTACAACATTCCCCGCAAGCACACAGACACATGCTCGAATGCTTGGCCAACGCATTGCCAGGATGCAGAACATTAGCACATAATGTTAAATGACAGATGTCATAAAGCCAGGTATTCAGGTAGATGCAGATACACAATTAACCCAATCAACAAGAGTCTTCTGTCGCTCCGTCGTGAGCTGACGGAGGAGACGACATTTCACACCAGCACACACTACTACAGCAAGCCCTGTGGCACCGCTGAGAGCGCAGTACATACTTACATTTACTGTTAGTCATTTAGCAGATGCTTTTATCCAGAGCCACTTACAAATAAGGACAATGGAAGCAATCAAAATCAACAAAAGAGCAATAATATACTTGGTTTATGAATTGTTTTGACAACTTTAGATAATAATAATAATAATAATTTTTATTTATATAGCGCCTTTCTAGCACTCAAGGTCACTTTACAAATCAGGCTTAAGGAACAGAGACAATAGACATCAATACCAAAAAACATAAACCAAAAGCTAAGAGTAATATACAGAAACCACGTCCAAGATTAGATTAGAGATACAGAAAGAATGAAGATAAACATCCATAACAGGGTACAGTTCACAGTCTATGACTTGAAGAGTAATGGTCAGGAAAAAATGGATTTTTAAGAGATTTTTAAAGGAGAGAAGGGAGGATGCCTGACGGATGGTTTGGGGAAGAGCATTCGACAGCACTGAAGGCCCTAGCTCCCATAGTCACCAGACGAATCTAACAATCCCTCACTAGAAGATCTTAATGAGCGGGCAGGTACATATGGTAGAAGTGAATCAGATAAATAAGAAGGAGCAATGTTATGGTGGGCTTTATAAGTGAGAATTAGTATCTTGAAGTTAATACGCAAGGAAACCGGGAGCCAATGAAGATGATAAAGGATAGGGGTAATGCGATCGTTCTTTCTTGTGTGAGTAATCAAGCGAGCAGCAGAGTTTTGAACATATTGTAGTCGTTTGATATTATTAGCTGAGATGCCACAAAGAAGTGAATTACAATAATCTAATTGGGATGTAACAAAGGCATGTATAACAGTTTCAACATCCTGCTGACTGAGAGAGGATCGAATAAGCGAGATATTACGTAGATGGAAAAAAGCTGTCTTTACCACTTTACCAATATGATCGTTGAATGAAAGAGTAGAATCAATGAGAACACCAAGATTGCAAACTTTAGTGGAGGGCATAATCAGATCACCATCCAGATCCAGCAGTTGACTAGAATGCTTTGACACAACAGCTTTAGAGCCAATCAGAATTAGCTCAGTTTTATCAGAGTTAAATCTAAGGTAATTTGCCTTTAGCCAAAGCTTGAGTTCCTTGATGCAATTTGTTAATGAAGGCGGAGGAAACACTGAAGTGGAAGGTGTGCTAAAATAAATCTGAATGTCATCTGCGTAGCAGTGGAAGTTAAACCCATAGTGCTTAATTATTTGTCCAATTGGTAGCATATAAATGGTGAAGAGGAGAGGGCCCAAAACAGAACCCTGAGGTACACCAGAGCTGATGAATTTGGTAGATGATCGAGATGCATAACGATGCCTGAAACCAGGCTTGTGTACCGACGTTTACTCCGTACTTGTCTCTGGTCCCTATTTTCATACTTTCAAAGGTTACACACTACGATCGTGCACTACACTAGTACTAGCAGTTTTTACGAGAGCACTAAATCTAAGTATAATTCCAGTACTAGACCAACATGCATCTGACCACATTTACAGCGGAGGTCAGAATGATCAGAACACTAGTATCTTCAGCAGCTAAAACTGGTTTGAAGTCAGTTATTTCTATCTTCTGCTGGAGTGTGTCAGGAGGAAATATCAGTTTATATTTACAAACATTCATTTAGCCATTAATTGTAATAATCCAGTGATTTTTGAGATCTGATCATCATCAGTCTGTCTGGAGTGACATGAAGAAACAGAACAAACTGAGACTCAATCCAGAAGAACTGTGTCTCCGAGACGCTTCAAGAAACCTCCTGCGAAGCTCCTGAGAAACTCTGCTCAAATCCAGACAGATGATGACGATCAGATCAGACTAAAATATCACTGGATTATTACAATTAATGGATAAATCAATGTTTGGAAAGATATTTCCTCCCGACACACTACAGCAAAAGATAGAAATAACTGACTTAAAACCATCTTTAGCTGCTGAAGACACTAGTGTTCTGATCATTCTGGACACCGCTGTGTATAAATTAACATGCGAATGCTGTCTGACTGTCTTCTACTAGACTGCTTACAGATACTAATTCTGTCTTTTCTGTCTCTTACCCTGCCTTCCTCGACGCTTCTGCTGC
This sequence comes from Onychostoma macrolepis, assembly GCF_012432095.1. NCBI lineage: Eukaryota > Metazoa > Chordata > Actinopteri > Cypriniformes > Cyprinidae > Onychostoma > Onychostoma macrolepis. Next base: position 10,821,463 of record NC_081156.1, read on the forward strand.
CACGACCCACTCTCTTCTTCTTCTTCTTCTAACACAGCCGCCGTCCTCCACCCTCCCCGACCCGTCAGGTTCCCCCGTGAGCGGTGTGTGCCGCCCGCAGCCCTGCATGTCCAGTGATCTCGTCTGTGATAGCAGTGCTTGTGTTGTCTGTCAGTGCCTGTGCTTCAGACCGTCCTCACACAACCCTCCGTGACGCCGCTGTGCTTCTCTTCCTGAAGCGCCAGCACAGCGCTCGCGGCCCTAGCCATGCATGTTCCTTCATCTTAGGCGTGTTCACATACTTGTGTCATATTCTACCATCGTGTGTGAGCGGTATATATTAGTGTAAGTCTGGAAGTGTGCGTGTGTGTGTGTGTTTGGGTGTGTGTGTGTTTGTGTTTGTGTGTGCGTGAGGCTAAATTAAAAGATAAAGGTGTAAAATAGTTTTAAGGTTATGTGATATTTGTCTTTATGTTTAAATTATTGTTTTTATTTCGTAATGTTGTTTGTCATTGAAAAGGCTCAGAGCAGACGTTTATTTCTTAGTTGTGAACACTGGTTTTGTTGTTACTCGCAGGCATCTTTAGATGTCATTGTCTGCAAACACTTATATGTGCACCAAAATATGAAATATATTCATCTTCTTGAATAGCGCCACCTGCTTGCCATACTAGCTGATGACCGTTAATCCAAAATGTTCAACCAAAGTCTCTGGAAGTGCAGTATACACCTGTTCTGCTGTGTAGAAACTCAACTCTATGTACTGTACATGTTTCAGATGAACTCGACACGAGACATCATACATTACTTTGCAATAAATCTAGCAGTAGTTTAGTGTCGTGTCTATCGCTCTGTTCATTGCATTAGTGATATTTAAGTATTGATGATGTTCATTTGCTACCGTACTCATGTTAAGTAACTCCAAGACACATTATAGCATTCTTCAAAAGGACTAAATAAGGAGTTTAAGACTAGTATGCAGGGATTCTTGGGGAAACGCTGATGTGTTATTTTCACGTTCATTATTAAAACATGAATATATGGATATATTATCTGCAGGTTTGTGAATCAGAGACGTTGTGCTTGTTCAAATGTGTCCTGCTGTATTTCATTTACTAGTCTGATGACACTGAAACTGGTTAAAACTGCCTGCTGTTTGCTCCCATAAACGCACATACGCTGGAGAGCAGAGAGAGAGTCTGGAGGAAGGCTGAGCTTGAGTTACTGAGAGCTACATGCTAAACACAGCTCAGAAACCAGCCACGAGAGCATCATGATGCTGAGATCTACACCTGACCTTCAGAGACATCAGCCGCTCAGACGGAGCTGCTCTTCTTCATGTTAGTCGCTCAGACTATAGCTATGCACACGTGAAGGATTTTAGAGACTTGATGAGACGAGCAGATCTGAGGCTCACATTATAATACATTCATATGACGTTATTGAAAATGAATGCTGGAAAATGTGTTTGCTGTTCTCAGAAACTCTCCTCCGGCAGACAGCTGCACAGTTTTGATCGTGGAGACAACACCAGATTTTCTTTCTGTGTTTCATTATGGCTTGATGTACTGTACCTCTATATGTATTAAATAAAATCTATCATGGAAAATCAAATCAAATGAGAATCTGCAGCGTCTAATTCCTGTTTGTTTCGTGTGGATGGTGATGTAAAGTTTCTCTCATCTGTTTCAGGTTTTTTTCAAGCTGTTCTGCTCATTTCAGTCCCTCGTAACGTTTTGATTTGAGAACAGACTGATAGATTTTGTGTCTGTCCCTACGTTCTGCTCAACTCTGTTACCTCAGTTATAAAAAGGCATAACAATCTTTAAAGCATGCATAGAAAAAACATGTGACTTGCACCAAGTGATGTCACTTCCTCTGCTAGGAATCTTTGGAAGGCATTGATGTATGTCTTTATTCTTTATTCCCATTAATTTGTACAAAATGTTTAGGATACACCAATAGTAGATTAATTATTTGTCAAATCTGTTATTGTGATTTTGCAGTGAATCTCTCATTCACTTTTAAAAACAATAATATGATGAAAATCCATAAAATTCTGTTTCAGACATGCTATGTGGTGTCTGGTTTGAGGTTAGCATCTTGAGCTAAAGCACAAAATGGTGGAAAATGTCAACTCTGTTAGTTTTTTAAAAAGTTTAATGATAACAGAGTTGACAATGAGTAACAGAGTCAAATGTTCCCAATCACATTTAAGTATTTTGCATTATTATTATGTTTATTTTGGATCCTGGGTCATTTTACTGTAAATTATACATTTGTTTTACATCATTACAGGCTAAAGAAATTGAATTACAGGTAAATGAACCTCTCCGCAGCAGAAAGGCGAGGGCAACAGAGGGCACAGCGACATGCCGACCCTGTAACGAAGCCAGACAGACGACACAAAAGGAAAAAAGCACCACTACTCAAAATTAATGTTTTGCTCTAATGTTTATGAATACTAATGTAAACATATGGCTACAAAGTAAATCTAACATTCTTGCAAACTGCTATTCCTTGAATCAAGAGCTCTGTCTTTTATTATGTCTATAAAAAACTTGCATAGTGCACATTTAAATACTAAATAAAGACATACAGTGGGTACGGAAAGTATTCAGACCCCCTTACATTTTTCACTCTTTGTTATATTGCAGCCATTTGCTAAAATCATTTGTTAATTTTTTTTCCTCATTAATGTACACACAGAACCCCATATTGACAGAAAAACACAGAATTGTTGACATTTTTGCAGATTTATTAAAAAAGAAAAACTGAAATATCACATGGTCGTAAGTATTCAGACCCTTTGCTGTGACACTCATATATTTAACTCAGGTGCTGTCCATTTCTTCTGATCATCCTTGAGATGGTTCTACACCTTCATTTGAGTCCAGCTGTGTTTGATTATACTGATTGGACTTGATTAGGAAAGCCACACACCTGTCTATATAAGACCTTACAGCTCACAGTGCATGTCAGAGCCTTGGTGAGAGAGGTAAAGAACAACCCAAAGATCACTGTGGCTGAGCTCCAGAGATGCAGTCGGGAGATGGGAGAAAGTTGTAGAAAGTCAACCATCACTGCAGCCCTCCACCAGTCGGGGATTTATGGCAGAGTGGCCCGACGGAAGCCTCTCCTCAGTGCAAGACACATGAAAGCCCGCATGGAGGACTCCAAGATGGTGAGAAATAAGATTCTCTGGTCTGATGAGACCAAGATAGAACTTTTTGGCCTTAACTCTAAGCGGTATGTGTGGAGAAAACCAGGCAAAAGGGTGCTTCTACTAAATACTGAGCAAAGGGTCTGAATACTTAGGACCATGTGATATTTCAGTTTTTCTTTTTTAATAAATCTGCAAAAATGTCAACAATTCTGTGTTTTTCTGTCAATACGGGGTGCTGCGTGTACATTGAGGAAAAAAAATGATCTTAAATGTTTTTAGCAAATGGCTGCAATATAACAAAGAGTGAAAAATTTAAGGGGGTCTGAATACTTTCCGTACCCACTGTATGGGCAGAAATTGCCAATAACTGATTTGCACGCCCAGGGTGAGGGAGCAGCTATGCCATTTTCCAGATCTTTGGACACATTAAGTTAA
>NC_081156.1:10832542-10835042 GCF_012432095.1 Onychostoma macrolepis
CTTTATCTAAAGTAATCTCTTTTTTTGTTTGATGAAGATGTTATTGTTGTACTGAAATTTTGTAAGCAAAATTACAAAGTTTAGTATTTTGCAAAAACATCCCGACAGAGTGCACGCTTGCATTACGTGAAGTCTAGACTAGTGAGAGCGCATTTAGAGTGCGTTCTTTCGCTGCATGATTCAGTCTATTATTAAAATGCATTTAGAATGATCACAAATTCAACGCATGGGGGCAGAAAATTTGTATATTTATACCACTTCACATAGTTAATCAATTTCACACAAAGAGTGCCATTTTTCTCCAAAAATTACCATGATTACAAATGTGATATTGCTATTTTACAACAGCTCAATAAACAAATTAATTAAGAGACTTGCGTTTTAGACATCATATTGGCTGTTTTTGCACTCTTTCGCCAACAAAAATCATTCCAAACACAGCCACAGCGCTGTTTTGCGTCTCTGAGCAACATGACGGTGATTCATTCCTGAATGAATCAACCGTTTAATGATTTGGTTCAATCGCAATGACTCACTTATTAACAGTGGCTTGCTGCCACCTGCTGGCGGTTTTAATTACACAGTTAGATTTTTTTTTTTTTTTTTCATGTTTTAAATCATTTCAAATATCAGTATTTAACATTTTATTTTTAATATATCAAAACATTATTTATGCATTTGTAATTGCAGTTAAATGCATTCATGTCTTGCATTAAACGGTGTGTAAATACATCTAAATGCCATTCAGACGCAGCTTCTGAGCTGATTTGCTTTGCTTGGTAACAGCGCAAATATCTTATTATTCTAATTCACTGATTAAATGTAAGAATTTGACTCAAAAGATAATGGACAATTTTAGAATAAGTGGCTTTATAAACATAAAAATGCCCATAAAATATAAAAATCAGTTTAAACTTATTGGAAAAGATTTCTGAAATAAAAATATAAAAAAATAATATTCATTTTTAATCATTTTAGACACTTGATTTTACTGAAGGCTACCAGGATAATTATAACTTGAGTTTATTAAATTCATAAACACATAAACAAACGATATCTTCTCTATTTCCAGTTTGTAGTGTGGATCATTCATTGCGACATTTAATCTGATTCTCATGTTTAAGAATCTGTTATCTTGAAAAATAATGTATGCTTCTACTGCCCACTGACTTGGTTTTAAACCTATATTATTGTCCAATTTATGAGGCTTAAAACATCTTAAAATGCACACATGTAAGTGCCCTACCAATCTCCATTTTGGGACCTCTGTATTTATAAAATGTTTTTATATAAAAATGTTAGAGCAGTAATCCTAATCATCAGCCGAATTTAGAAGATACTCCTGAGATCCTTTATTTGAACCATTAAAAAAAAAAAAAAAAATGTTCTAGTGTGTTTGCGTTGAATACAAATTTCTCTGCTTTTACTTTAGTAGCTATTCTGCTAGTCAGCCCCCGGCACGATGTCATTCAATGTACGCACAGATTCAAAGCGTCGCGTCTGGGCGCTCCTTTAAACTCGAAATAAGCGGTCAATGATTTTTCCAGAAATTACGCTGACCGAAGTTTATATTTAAAATATATTGCAAACACTTCAAAATAGATGACAACAACTCATACACCTGCATTTGGAGCTACTTCTTTGAGTGCCTATTTAGCCTTTTGCATCGCATAGTTCACAGCACCTGAAAGATGTGTTCGTTACGCAAACATTTAGAAGGCGGGACCCGCTTTGAAACTCCAACTAATTGGTTTAATTGCAGATGAGTGACAATTCATCTATATCCAATAAACAATGAGGCTAGTACTTCTGCCCGTCTTGTCTGGTGGACTGGCGTATAGGGGAAGTTACGGTTATGGAGGCCCTAGACAATCACCGAGAAGGGTATAACTGCAGCCTGGAGATCTCCAAATGGGGGCGGGAGCTCCAAAATAGGGCGTGGCTTCCTCCCATTGACAGACAGGCACGTGACACGCATGCGCAGTTTTTTCTCCCAATCAACTTCTGCGCAAACTCCGCCCCACAGATGATTCTAAACATTTTATTGGTTGTCAATCACAGTGTTAATTTCCTATACTATGCTACAAAAATGCTAACCCCTAAACTGCCCCACACCTGACCCTGACCATCACCAGTGAACCTGAAAGGTTCAAACTCCGGTCCGAACACCACTGACCACGAGCTTTGGGCTCCGCTCTCACGGAGAATATTGATTTATATAGCATATTTTATTTTATACTAGAAACAATTATACCTACTTGGAATCGCCTGCTCTGCCTATAGCTAGCGCTGGCCCTGTGTGTGTGTGTGTGTGTGTGTGTGTGTGTGTGTGTGTTTTGTGACAAATCAGGACATAGATGTGTATAATGACGAGGGTATGGCAGGTATTACAAGGAGAAGGAGACTTTTCAGGACATTACTCCATGTCCCCACTCTTTTTTTTTTTTTGTGAGAGTGTGTGTGTGTGTGTGTGTGAGAGAGAGAGTGTGTGTGAGAGAGA
>NC_081156.1:10840042-10860042 GCF_012432095.1 Onychostoma macrolepis
GTGTCCATCAGCGACAGGTCAGCACTTACGCGCTCCGTTACTGACCGCCTCTGTATTTATGGCTGCATATGTCTCTTTTTGAATTCCGTTACAAAATTCCGTTTTTTGGTTTTTATTGTTACATGCAGCGCGTCTGTTTGTGTGTGCTATAATGTTTCACGACTTGTTTTTACTCAGATATCCAAGTAAGAAGTGGGTGAAGCTCGGGACGTTCCATGCGCGTGACGAGCGGACGGTGCAGAGTTTTCCTCTGGATGAGCATCTGTTTGCCAAATACATCAAGGTGAGACTGAGACGGAGCACGACTGTGACCGTATGTGAGGTCAGTGTCTGAGTCACATCCTGCTCGTCTCAACACTCTTTGTCTTTTTCCTCCTGTTGCATCAGATGTTCACCAAATACATCAAGGTTAGCCCTCCTCGATTCACTCCGGTTTCATGTTTGAACACACGTCCTCAAAACTCATCTTCTGTGATTTAACACTTACTGTAAGAGCACTTTTCTCAAAGGCCCATGGTTCATAGCACTTTACAGATGCTCGATCCCTCCAGCTAAGATGTGAACAGACTGCACAGATTATCAGGTTTCTCCACTTCAGACTTCAGATGCTGTTAGCATTAGCGTTGTAGCTAGCGTCTGACTGTCCTGCGTTACATCACAGAAGATGTGTGTGTGAATGTGTGTTTCCTCTCGTCTGATCTCAGCCTGGTTTTATTAAATCTGGTGATCTTTGAGCTGACAGCATGTGAGGATTGAAGCTGGTGTAAACACATGGATGAGTGTGGTGTTGTGTTTCAGGTGGAGCTGCTGTCACACTTCGGCTCAGAACATTTCTGTCCTCTCAGTCTGATCAGGTCTGATAAACTCACATTTCAGACACTAGGAGCCGGTTTTACTAACAGCTTGCGCCAGCACAAACCGAATTTTGGTGTTAAAATAGTACTGTCAGGTTTTACTAAAGACGTGCAGTGAAGAATCAGTGTGGACACAGTTATTTTTGCACCTGACCTTATTGAATATGCATTTGTAGGAGTTTCCTTTCAGACGCAAAATTTATGGGAGGAGCGTATTCAAATGAATCATGCAATGAGCTTTACTAACGTTTGCGCTCGTCACATTACTGGCATTTACACCATTATTTAACACCCAAATAAGCATGTCTTAAACTCTTTTGCGCTCGAAATGTCAGCAGTTATTGTTGCTGGAGTCACACAGAGAACAGAGAGAAGGTAGAAGGAGAGGGTTTTTTACACGTGTATTAATTTATTTGTAATGCCAGAAGAACACTTTATCAGAACATATCGTTTGCCAAGCCATGTTATGATTAATCTGCTTCAGGAAATAAAAGACGCCTCGTAACCCTCGACTAGGAGTCACGCAATACCAGCTCCATCTAAACTTCTAGCAAACCTTCATCTTTTGGCCTCCGGTTCTTTTCAGCGTACTGTGGCTTCTTTATTCTTTATTTGTGACTACACTAATTTGCGCTGCTCTTGGTATATTGCGTTGGTCGATGTGTAAATGAGATGTTGCGTCTGTTCTTTATTTCGCGTGTTGTTAGTAAATCACCCGCAGACATTTCCCTCCCATCGGCGCTGTTTAGGAGTTGCGCTCTCGCACTAATTCATGCTGTTCAGTGAAACTGGCCCTGAGTGGCGATCTGATTGACAGTAGCAGTGATGGGTGTGAACGCTGACGGCTCTCTGTGTTTCTGAAGGGTTTTTGGCACTAGTATGATGGAGGAGTATGAGATGAACTCCGATCCATCAGACAGACCGCCGCACGTTCAGGACGAGCACGACAGCGGTAACGCTCTCTGTCTGAATAAAACACGTCTGTCTGTGTCAGAGCTGCATCGACCGTGTCGTTTCTCTTTCTGAATGTTCAGATCCGCCTCCTGATTTTCTGCCAGTAGATGACCGATCCTCCAGAAACCTGATTGGATCTGCCAAAGGTCAGTGAGATCGTCATATTCAGCCGTGTTTGAGATCCTCTGCAGGTCCATCGGCTGCTGGGAGCAAACTCATGATGTGTTGTGCTTCCAGATGCTCTTCTCACGATGGTGAACAACATTGCTGCCAGTGTGCTGGGAGCAGCTCCGGAGAGCACAGCCGCAGCAGGTCTGACCCCCGCACGCACTCCTGACGTCAGTACGAAAGGCTTATTCATCACCAGACTGTTTCTGTGTTTCAGGAAACTCTTCCGCTGAAGGGTTAAACATGACCGAGGTGGTTTTCCCATCCGGATCGATCCACAGCGCTGCGTCCACCGGGTACGTGACTCCAGAAACCACCTGCGCTCTTCATGTGTTGAGTTCTCCAGCCATGAAAACAGATTTTGCATTATTTTCAATATTTGTCTCTGAAGTGGCACCTTTCACACATTTGTTCCTCACATTTTCATGTAGTGGTTCATTCTGGGAAACTTTCTACAGGACACATGTATGCGTCTGATGGTAAAAGCCATTAAGAGTGAGTGCTGATTAATGTTTGTTGGCAGACAGTGTGCGCTGTCACTCAGTAAATAATGTGGCAGCTCCTAGTAAAGTTGTCAGTTTTATTAATAATAATAGATTTTATTTATAGGCACTTTTCACAGCACTCATAGTCAACTTACAATCTTAACACAGATGTCATCCTAAAGCATCAATACTAACAACGTTAAACAAACAATACTATAATAAACAAGACACTGTAAGATACAGAGTAAGTCTCACAGGTGAGTTTTGAGATGAGATTTAGGAGTATGAAGATATCCAGTGAAATCCATAAAAGAGAGGCAGCAGAACTAAAGTTCAAACAAATACATGATAAAACAAGACAAGTTCATGAGCAAGATCTGAATGCACGAGCAGGAGTGTAGATATGAAGAGGATCAGAGAGGTATGAAGGAGTACGATTATTGAGAGTCAGTGTGTGATGCAGTGCTATTCACTGAGTGATGAAGGTGATCGATGATACGGAAATGAAAATATGCAGTTATTAAGATGGATAAGGTGCTATCAAGGACGATAACCAGACTCTTAAGAAGCAGATTCATAGTCACAGAAAAAACTATATGAACTTAAAGCAACACGCCACTTTTTTTGAAAATAGGCTCATTTTCCAACTCCCCGAGAGTTAAACCGTTTCACCGTTTTGGAATCCATTCAGCAGATCTCCGGGTCTGGCGGGAGCACTTTTAGCGTAGCTTAGCATAGATCATTGAATCTGATTAGACCGTTAGCATCTCGCTCAAAAATGACCAAAGAGTTTCAATATTTTTACTATTTAAAACTTGACTCTTCTGTAGTTACATCGTATACTAAGACTGACGGAAAATGAAAAGTTGTGATTTTCTAGGCTGATATGGCTAGCAACTATACTCCCATCCCGGCGTAATCATCAGGGGACTCTGCTGCCGCAGCATGCAGCGCTGCGTCATATCACAGGAAACACTGGCATCTAACAATGTTTTGGAAAAAACGGTTAATCTTAAAAAATAAAGCATATACATAAACCCAAATAGGAAATTAAAGAGTTATCGAATAAGCCTATTCTGTGTCCTAAACTCTTAGAGCAGTCAATGCAGTTTGGGAAAGAAATCAGTTAAATCTGTATGTGTGAGAAAATATTCAGATGTAAGTCCTTTGTGAAGTGGCCTGGTCATGTAGCGCTGCTTATCCTGCGTTTCCTCCGCTCAGACCGGAGACTGCGGCGGAGGATCAGCTCGATGTCATTGAGATTACAGAAACCACCAGCATTACTGAAGAGACGACCGCGACCCTCGCAGACGCCGCTGGAGACGCTCCGGTCCAGACCACGCCTGATGTGGAGCAGATCGTCACGCTGCTGCCTGAGGACGAGCCGGATCAGTCCTCTGGAGGAAACCTGGAGCCTGAAGCAGATCAGCAGAAGCTCACAGAGCGCTCTCAATCTGCCTGCTCCCGATCACACAGAGTCTCGCTTCAGGAGTACCTTCTGCAGCGCTGCTCCTCTCCAGACCCTCTTCAGGCGAGGAAGCCAAACCCAACCATCACGACCCCATCTAAAACCACAGAGCAGCCGGAGAGTCCTGTCCTTCTCCCTCGAGTCCAGCCTGATCCGGAAGATCTCGCTCCCAGTCTGACCTCAGATCTGCTCCGGCTGGTTCCTGCAGACTCTCTGTCCTCCAGAGCGACGCGGCCCATCGAGCTGATGTGTGCGTCTGCCAGCGAGTGCCTCACAGAGACGCTTCCTCAGCAGAGCGCTGACCGTCTGAGCGAGTCCAGCCAGAAACCGGACCTCACGAGCGCCTCTGCCGCACAGACTGGAGAAGATCAGGTCAGCCTTGACGATGATATTTCAGCTCCTACTGTTTCCCTGAACACAGCAGACGAGTCTCTTGTGGATGAAGCGGTCAGCGGCGGATCCCTGACCCCGGCTCAAGCCGTTCATCCTTCAGAAGGGCTCTCAGGGTCAGAGTCCAGGAACAAGGAGCTCTTCGATGATGAAAGCAGCGCTCATATTGAGCAGATCGACACAGAAGCGCAGAACTCCAGCGACGCGCCTGCGCACGGCTCCAGTCAGAAAGAGTCTGTGTTCATGAGGCTCAACAACCGCATCAAAGTCCTGGAGATGAACATGTCGCTCAGCGGACGCTACCTGGAGCAGCTGAGCCAGAGGTGAGTCTCGCTGGATCCATTATACTGCTGTACGTAAATATATCCACACTGCTTCCAATGGATAAGGCTGCTTAAAGCGTTACAAAAGACAGCTGCTCTATTTGCAAACATGAAAGTCTTCCACACTCATACTTAAAGCACTCTTTATAGGGCCGCTTCTTTATCCGCCATATGTGTCCATAGAACCGCTTGCGGGAAAGTTATGATATTTGGCATACAGCTAGAGGACCGTCTTAACATTAATCACAGCAAATCTGGAGTCTCTAACTCAAAGATTCTAGCGCCACCAACTGTCCAAATTAGCGCTCGTGATAACTCATGCTTGTACCTTAACTGTAAGAGTTATCTTTTTCCCTCCGAGTCCTCGGCTCATGAAGAGATGATTGAGCCGTCAGCTCGACACCACTCGTCTGATCTTCACCACAGTCCACACAGATCACCATCAGATGGTGCTGGTTACATAAAAAGTTATTAAAAGCTTTTAATAGTATCTCAAACTGTTTTCATATAATTAATTGTCAAATCTGATGGTGTGATGCCACTCTGGATCTGAGGCTGTATCTCTGCAACACTTTGTCATATTGACACCAAACTTTGTGTGTCATTGTCACCCAACACTGACCACAGCACAGTGATTTGGTAGCAGTGCCACCTACTGGCCAGAAGTGATAAGCAATTATGCTACATTACAAGTGATTGTGTTTACGGGTTTGCTTAAAATCATCTGTAATTACTCATTTTGCCTCAGTTGTTCTTGGACAGTTCACCCAAAAATGAACATTTCATCATCATTTACTAGCCCTCAAGTTGTTTCAAACCTGTATGAGTTTCTTCTGTTCAGTAATAGTGTGGAAGAATACTGTGGAAGTCAGTGGGACCAGAAATTGTTTGGTTACCAACATTATTCAAATGATGACAACATTTTCATTTTTGGGTGAATGATCACTTTAATGGGTGCTTGCAGCTGTATTTTCATTTATACCTTTGTTCTGTTGTAGTTATTTGACCTGTTGCTTATAATCAGTATAATTGATTTCCTTTCTTATGACTGTTCACTTGTCAAGTCACCTTTATTTATACAGCGCTTTTACAATACAGATTGTGTCAAAGCACTTAACAGTATCAAATTAGAGGATAGAGTGTCAGTAATGTATAATGATAAGATTAAACACTCAATTTTCAGTTAAAGGCATTTCATTATTGAATTCAGAGATGTCATTGTCTAGCTCAGTTTAGTTTAAATAGTATCTGTGCAATCAAATCGGCGATAATTGCTAGATTATCACTTGTCTTTAACAAGCTTTAAACTTTTCACATACAGCAGAATTTTTTTTTTCCTGTGATATTGAAATACGTGTGGAGAATTGTGAAATGTCATTACTATCTAAATAAATTTTTTTTAGCACAAATAACTATATTGTAATATACTGTATATTGTTATTGTGATATGAGTGACTGTGATCGATCTGTTTATGCTTGTTTCATCGGTCCAGGTACAGAAAGCAGGTGGAGGAGATGCAGAGAGCCTTTAACAAAACCATCATCAAGCTCCAGAACACCTCCAGAATGGCCGAGGAGCAGGTCAGAGACGTCTCGAGTCTAAAGTCATTCAGACCAAACCTGAGTCTGTTCAGACACGATGAAGATCAGCATTGGTTTCTTCTGCTGTATAGCTCAAGCTTCTTTAAGTGTCACACAACACCTGAAAGAATAAATCAATAAAAAGTCATGTAAAACAGCAGAGTGAAGGATGAGAAGAACAGAACAGCATCACAACGGATACACACACGAGCACTGCGGACTGACTGTGTGTGTGTGTGTGTGTTTCAGGATCAGAGGCAGACGGACTCTATCCAGGCTCTGCAGGCTCATCTGGAGAACGTGACGCAGCTCGTGCTCAGTCTGTCTGTCAGCGTGAGTCGACTGCAGCGAGAGGTCAGCAGCCTGTTCTCATCAGTTCATAACGACATCAGACACTGTCATCATTCATATCTCAACTAACTCAATGTCCATCGATATCACCGACTGAAACAAAACTCTAGTTTTATTAACAAACTACCCATCTGAAGCAGTGTGACTGTATCACAGATGATTTAATAAATGATGTTAAACTAGTGTTTTGTGTCTCCTGTCGCTCTGAGGATCATTTTAACATCTCTAGATCAGGTTCCATTGTGATGCAACACAGAATATTTCAATATCTTTATTTACAGCAGATGGTTTATGATTAAAATGAGCCAAGAATGACTCTGTTGCAGTGCAAAGATGTTGAGATGATCCTCAAAAGTGATTGGCTAAAAACACGCAAGAGACGAGGAGAGAAACGCAAACAAACACAGATTCTCTGGAAACGCAAATATACCTTGAAAATATCAGTCCAAATTCACTCATCAGCACAATAATTATAAAAAATGAATTTTCCCAGTTATCAGCCACTGATATACCATACAGATCTGTTCAGAATGACAGCACTTCATGAACAGAGATGAGTGAATGAGACGATGCTGAGGATGATGATGATGATGCTGCTGTGTCCCGCAGGTGTCTGACAGGCAGAGCTATATTCTGCTGTGTCTGGTTCTCTGTGTTCTTCTGGGGCTGCTGATCTGTGTGAACTACCGTCAGATATCAGAGAGTCCTGCGGTCGACTCGCAGAGGTCCTGCTGTCCAGACAGGTGAGGAGACCCTGCTGCAGGACTGATGTGATCTGAAGCAGGTAAATCATGATGTTGTGTTGTTTTCAGAGAGTCGTCTGATGATGAAGCTGTGCTGCTGAGACGCAGAGCCTCTGATCCGCCGTCGCTCTCGTGCCTGCAGACGCCGGACAGTGAGTTCATGATGGATTCAGAGAGTGATCGGGCTAATGAACGATTAGATCGTGTGTGTTTCTGCAGTGGTCAGACACAGAGGTTTGCAGAGACAAACACGTTTTTCCTGCACTGGATGTCAAACTCTTGCTGTTGTTGCTCTTTATTTCAGGAGGTTCAGAAGAATCCAGCAGCCTTAATCAGCGGGAAGATTGTCCAGTTAGTAGAAAAGTATGATGATCTTTCTGCCTTCATGATGCATTGTTGTAGACTTTGGGCCAGTTTCACTGAACAGCATGAATTAGTGCGAGAGCGCAACTCCTAAACCGCGCCGATGGGAGGGAAATGTCTGCGGGTGATTTACTAACAACACGCGAAATAAAGAACAGACGCAACATCTCATTTACACATCGACCAACGCAATATACCAAGAGCAGCGCAAATTAGTGTAGTCACAAATAAAGAATAAAGAAGCCACAGTACGCTGAAAAGAACCGGAGGCCAAAAGATGAAGGTTTGCTAGAAGTTTAGATGGAGCTGGTATTGCGTGACTCCTAGTCGAGGGTTACGAGGCGTCTTTTATTTCCTGAAGCAGATTAATCATAACATGGCTTGGCAAACGATATGTTCTGATAAAGTGTTCTTCTGGCATTACAAATAAATTAATACACGTGTAAAAAACCCTCTCCTTCTACCTTCTCTCTGTTCTCTGTGTGACTCCAGCAACAATAACTGCTGACATTTCGAGCGCAAAAGAGTTTAAGACATGCTTATTTGGGTGTTAAATAATGGTGTAAATGCCAGTAATGTGACGAGCGCAAACGTTAGTAAAGCTCATTGCATGATTCATTTGAATACGCTCCTCCCATAGGCTAGGCAAGTTTATTTATATAGCACATTTCATACACAATGATAATTCAAAGTGCTTTACATAAAAGGAAGTGAAATAATCATTAAAAAAATAATCACAACAATAGAACAAGGAATTTAAAAACTTTTAAAATTATTTAAAAATTGATTTAAAATGAATTTAAAACAGTTAGTACTGGTGTGATATGCTCAGATGTTCTGGTTCTAGTCAGAATCCTGCAGCAGTGTTCTGGATGAGCTGCAGCTGTCTAATGGTCTTCTTGGGAAGGAGACCATTACAATAATCCACCCTGCTGGTGATAAAGCTCTTGACTGGACACAAAACATCTAATTCTTGCGACGTTTTTGAGATGATAGTATGCTGATTTAGTTACTGCTTTGACGTGACTACTAAAACTAAGGTCTGTCTCCAGAAACACCCCAAGATTTTTGACTTGGTTTTTAGTTGATTGACCCCTAGAGTCAAGGTATGCATTCACCTTGAGAACTTCATCTTTGTTTCCAAATGCAATGACTTCAGTTTTCTCCTTGTTTAACTGAAGAAAGTTCTGGCACATCCAACAGTTTATTTCATCAATGCATTGGCAGAGGAGTCAATTGGAGATAAGGCTGGGTAAATCTGGGTATCATCAGCATAGCTGTGATAGGCAATTTGGTTCTTTCTCATTATTTGACTTAGTGGGAGCATATACAGGCTAAACAAGAGCGGTGCAAGAATTGAGCCTTGTGGGACTCCGCATGTCATGGACGTCCACTTAGACTTATGCTCTCCTATACTCACATAATAACCTCTCCCTTCTAAGTATGACCTGAACCATTTGACAGGGTTTTCGCAGGGTCTTAAAAAGTCTTAAATTTAGTTGTATCAAATTTAAGGCCTTAAAAAGTCTTAAATTGTACAAGAAAGTCTTAATTATGATTTTAAGAGGTCTTAAATTTGGGGACGGAAAGACCAGAATTGCGATATGGATGAATGTGATGATTAAACTTCAAAAGGCTATGATTTCATTAAATAAACATGAGCGCTGCAAGATCAAAGTCCTGCGCTGCGCTGCTTTGTGTTCTGCCGTTACCGGGAAACCGTTATATTTCAGCCGAACACGACACCTGCTGGCAGAGAATGAATCAGTTAACAGGTTAAACTAGTGCAAGTATATCGCTGCAGCCCGGAGACCTCCAAGTTGGAGGGGCTTGTGCTGCAAGTGGGAGGGGCTTGCCTCCAAGTGGGAGGGACTTGTGCTGCAAGTGGGAGGGGCTTATGCTGCAAGTAGGTTGGGACAGCTCCAAGTGGGAGGGTAGGTTTAGGGTTGGGTTTGGTGTAGGGCATATTAGCAAAGCCCAACCCATTTGGAGCTGGCTCCGACCTCCGTTTATACCGATCTCAACTAGTGCACGTACGAGTTTCACTGCACCATTCAGTCTGGTACAATATATTTAGAATGATCACATAATTTAAGATATGGGGGCAGAAAATGTATAGCCTATATTTATATCATTTCATGTAGTTAATATCACATGAAGAGTGCCATTTTATTCCTCCAAAGATCAGCATGATTACAAATGTGATATTGATTTTATGCAACAGTTCAGTAAACAATAAGTTGCCTTGCCTTGCCTTGCCTTAATATTAAGAGACTTACGTTTTAGACACCATATTGCCTGTTTTTGCTCTATTTCTACCACAAAAATAATTCCAAACACAGCCACGGCACTGTTTTGTGTCTCTGAGCAGCATGAAGGTGATTCGTTCCTGAATGAATCAACCATTTAAATGATTCGGTTCAATCGCAATGACTCTCTTATTAACTCTCTTATTAAATTGATTTGTGCAGGTGTTAAAAAAGGTCTTAAAAAGTCTTAAATTTGAGCTTAAAATCCTGCAGAAACCCTGATTCGAGTTCCATCCCAGAAAGCCCGACCCAGTTTTCCAGTCTCTCTAGAAGTATGTTATGATCAACAGTGTCAAACGCAGCACTAAGATCTAGTAGTACCAGCACTGATATTTTGCCTGAATCAGAGTTTAAGTGAATATCATTTATTATCTTAATGAGTGCTGTCTCTGTGCTATGATGTGCTCGGAAACCAGATTGAAAATTGTCCAGGTATCCATTTGAGTTTAAGTAGTTGTTCAGCTGATTAAAAACTACCTTTTCAATAATCTTACCTATGAACGGAAGATTTGATATTGGTCTATAGTTGTTCAACATTGTGTTATCAAGATCGTTGTATTAACAACTGCAGTTTTCAGGGAGTTTGGAAAAGTCCCAGAAAGAAGTGAAGCGTTCACCACTTCTAAGAGATCTGCTTCTAAACAGTTAAGCACACTTTTGAAAAAAGATGTGGGAAGTGTGTCAAGATAGCAGGTTGATGATTTAAGGTGCTGTACTATTTCTTTCAAAATTTTGCAATCAATTGCTTCAAAAACAGACATAGTCACTTCTTTTTGAAATTGCGGTTGAATCTGTGACCTCTGCAAGAACTTGAGGATGTGCTGATCGCTTCTTTCCAGAAATTTTGCATCTGAAAGAGCAACTCCTATAAATGCATATTCAATAAGGTCTGGTGCAGAAATAACTGTCCACTCCTTTCAGTGTTAATTCTTCAGTAAAACCTGACAGCACTAGTTTAATGCTCAAAGACGGTCTGCGCTGGCGCGAGCTGTTAGTGAACCTGGCCCTTTGTGTTTTAGGTGTAATAAACCCTGTAAACTGCTGCATCTTTACGGTGAGCTTCTGTTTCCTGCAGAAGAAACAGAAAGTGAAGCTCAGAGGTCCAGAGACGCTGTCCGCTGATGGGATCCCTCACACCACCGTCGGTCCTCTGGGTTTGGAGACGGACGGCAGAGACGTGATGTCCGATGGCAGCTCTGAAGGCTCCTCGCAGGCCGACGAGACGCTGTTCTGTGGAATCAGCACCTGTGCTCGTCTGTGTGAGGCGTTACCCGCTCCGAAGCGCTGGACGCAGAGCCGATCGCAGCCTCCGCAGTGCAGCGGCCCGCCGCCGGCGATACGACCCGCGCCGCACCGGCTCTGAGACGCTGGACATGTTCACGCACTGGACGCTAAACCCGCACAGACCCTCACACCGGTTCAGCACTGACGCTTATGCAGTCTGCATTGGTTTTTCTAATTATGTGCCACAAACTTTCAGACAATCATAAATAAAACATAAATAATCAAAGTCTTGCATTGATTTTGTTTTATTTACAGTGTTTTCTGACCCTCAAGTCAAACTCGACACTCCTTTCAGTGGAACAGATTGAATAATTATCATATACATAAACTCACATTAAAATTATAACAATATTACATGCATTGGATGTAGTTTTAATAGTTTTATATCACAAAACATCTTTGCATGAATATAATGTTGCTTTAGACCAAAGGTTTTGAGCTGTATGAAGCCTGAATAATCACACAGTCTCAGAGAAGTCAACCTTACTGACCGAGCGTCTCTTTAACCCTTCAGCCTCTGCTGCAAACCTCCATCAGATCTGCTGAGATCATCACAGCTGAGGACAAACCACTCCACAACCTTAAACTAACACACACCACACACACAAAGTGTGCTCTTCTTTTTTGCATTTCATCTCTGCTGTTGCTCGTGTCCTAGTCTAGCGCTCTAATAAAGCTGTAATTGCCGGCTCTGTGGTGAGTGTTCCTCTGTAGTAAGGAAGCGGTGGCGGTGGCGGGAGAGGAAAGGGACTCGTGTAGTTAGTAGTGCTCAGTATGATGACCAGCTGCAGCGGAGAAATCTGCTGTTTGTGCCGTTGGCTTCCATTCAGCTTGAAATAACATTTCCCTCTGATCTATTTCACAGAAGATCCCTCTCTGACTGACAATCAGTTGTCAATTTTTGAAATCAAATTTAGAGTTATTTTCAGAAATGAAAGAATGATAGAGAGATTAAAGTGAAGTTGTGGTAGAAATGGAATCCAAACAGTTTCTCTTTCTGGAACTGAAAAAGGATGTTTTGACGCTATATACATAATATTCATTGCTGTAGTATTAGTACTTATTTTAATAAATCCAGTGATGCCATGATCACAGACAGACTTGTCATGTGAGGAACAATTGAGCCACATTTACCATTACATTAAATAATAATTACAGACCCGGATCCAGTGTCTAATGCAATACAGTGTTTTGTGATCATCAATCAGGCTTTAAAAACAAGCAGAACAGCCTGCATTTCTTGTCATTTATGCATATTTGTATGTTTATTTTGTTTATGCTGTTTCATTTTAGTTTTTATGTATACTTCACTTATATTTTATTTGTTTCATGTATATCTATTTAATCAAGCTCACTTGCACTCCTATTTTTATTTTTTAAATCTGTTTAAGTATTTTTATATATGTATGTTGAATGTTTCACTTAATACATATTTATGCTTAAATATTGAAATTTTCATTTTATGTGCTTTCTCTTCGGTTGTCAAATTGCTATGACCGGCCCATTTTCATTATGGTGCCTAGAGCCCCAGAACCCTAAGAGCCAGCGCTGAGTGACAGAAGAAGCTGTAACGAGGAGCTTGATTTGTCTTCGGAGGATCCGCACAGAGGAGGAATGAAACCCATCACCTTTGTTCATCAGGTGCGTAGAAGATTTAATTATAACAGTCAGAGAACAGAAATAACACCTTAAAATATAATTAAAATACATTTATTAAACATGACAATATTAATTAATCATTAATAATAATATTAATACATAATATTTATTATTAACTAAATGCTTAACTGAAAGTGATTTCCATCAACACAAGCAGAGGTTGAGAAAAGCACAGAAACACATGGTCACTCAGCAGGACACACACACACACACACACACACACACACACACTGAACTTACGGTCTATATGAGGATTTATTATACATATTAATTCTAATGTTATTTCACTGACAGAAGTTTGGCTGCGGTATTAATGTCATGAAGAGAAAAGATGAGACTATAACATCTCACTGTTACTGATTTATCATGCAGCTCAAAGCATTATGGGTAGAATCTCTCATCAGTCTATTCTGATTCATCAACACAGTTTCACTAATGATCCATAAAAAACCCCAAACCCAGGATAGAGCGGCTGAGTGAATGTGGTCTGGACTGTGTGGATGAGGCTCATTGTGTCAGAGACGCTGTAGAAGGACAGAGTTCCTGCTCCGTGATCCACAAACACTCCTATTCTCCTGATGATGGGCTTCACAGAGAGATCAGTCTGTATGTTATTGTGATAGAATGAGTATCTGGAGGAAGAGCAGATCAAACTCCAGGACTGATCATTATATCCAAACAAACACTCATCACCTCCTCCCTTCCTGCTGATGCTCTTATATGACACTGATATAAACACACCATCATCTCCACTCCACTCCAGCTCCCAGTAACAGCGTCCACACACACTCTCTCTACACAACACCTGAGCATACTCATCAAATCTGTCTGGATGATCAGGATACGGCTGGACTGTGCCAGTGCGAGTAATCACTCTGTTTCTCTCAGACAGATGGAGGTATTTATATGCTGTGTTCAGATCCAGAGTGAGCTGATGGGAATCTGATGGAGATAAAACACATCAGAATCAGGAATTATGAATCTGTTTGATCTTTTCATGTATCTGAACTCTTCATGTTCAGTGTATCATCAGTGTCTCAGTACAGATGACCAGATATCTGTGCTAATCATCATTTACATCATCAATTATAAACTCTTCTTTCAGCTTCTACAGAAGAACATGAACACACTCAGTGAGTTTTTCTGCTTGTTTTCTTACTGACTTACATTGTAGGAAGTGGTTCCTGGTCCTGGGAACAATGTTGGTGAATGTTTCTGTGGAAATCAACAGACATGAACAGTGTGATTCTCATGATCCTGCATCCATTCCTAACACATTTCTAATATGATGTTCTCCATGATATGAGATGATGATGGACTGGTTTCTGAGAGCAGATGAATCTCCAGGACTTTACCTCTGTCTGAGATCTTCTTGAGCTCCTCTTTGCAGAAATCCTCCAGTTTGTCTCTCAGCTGATGGACAGATTCTCTCAGATCATCAAAAGAGACGAGAGAACTGAAGAGATCATCATTTACGTCTGTAGATTCAGGAGGAGCTGAGAGAGACTGGAAACTCTACAGAAAACACAAATCAAACTCATCAGCTCCACACTTCACCCAAAAACCTGCTCCAACATCAGATTTGACTGATCTTTAGTAACTCAATCCAGCACTTTCACAGCATCAGCTTCATTCTTCTCATATTCATTATATCACATTAGAGCTACAGATTCTAGTATTTGACTCTTACACTATATGTGAACTTTCTAGGAAATAGTTATGATGATAAAACATCTGCTAAGAACATAAATGTCCATCTAACAGCTCAAGCACATCAATAGAGTCTCATTGACGGGTTCAGTAGATTTGCTCAGGAAAAGCTGCTCAAAGGCTGTGATTATATTGACCATTATTCATAACTTTAGAGACACTGAAACTTCACAAGGACCCTTAAAACATGCTCAGGTTTGGATTGATTTCAATACATTGAAGCATTGTTCAGTCACTCCAGGATTTCATGATTCTGTGATTGCAGAATTTAATGCAAAATCAAGTGTAAACAGATTATTTGTGGCAGCTTGCATTTTGGTCTTATTTCCGTAATTTTGAGAGGGGGAGGGAAAATTCTTTAAAGGGAAAGAAAAGTACTGACATAAGACCCATCTGAGCAAGATTTCTGGTGCTGAAACCTGAGGGGTGTCTCTTTTAAAAGAAGATGTGACCATTAGAGGCCATCAGATGAGAGTCTGACTGATGATTATATAATAAGACACTCATGAAATGTTTCTCTGTGAGTCTGGTGTCACAGCAGGATCTGCTCAAGTCCACTATGATCCTGTTCTTCTAGATGTGTGTTACCTGCAGGAACTGGATGTGATCCTGTGTGTGTGAAAGCTGCTCCAGCTCAGCGTCTCTCCTCCTCAGATCATTGATCTCCTGCTCCAGTCGCTCCAGTCGTCCTTCAGCTCGACTCACTGCTTGCTTTTCCTGATCTCTGATCAGCCGTATCAGCTCAGAGCGGCTTCTCTCAATGGAGCGGATGAGCTCAGTAAAGATCCTCTCACTGTCCTCCACTGCTGTCTGTGCAGAGCGCTGTTAGGACACACAGTGATTCAGGCTTCAGTGAGTCTGAACTGAGACTGAGACAAACTTCTCTTCTTCTCCAGACTCACCTTCTGAGACTCCACAGCCTCTCTCAGCTGCTGGAGATCTTTCTCTCTCTGCTGGATTCTCTGCTGGAACGTCTTCTGCGTCTTCTTCAGCTGCTTCTGCAGGACAAACACATGATAGTCTATTACAATCTTTATCATCATGAAATCTGATTTACATGAGAAGGGGCTTCACCTTTACATCTAAATCATGATTAATCTACACAAAACAGAAGCTGAAGTAAAGCTATAAATGACTGAAATCATGTATGCAGCTGCTGTCGTGTGCAGTGTGAATGCTGTAAGCTGTTAATATGGTGCTGATATAAACGCATATGAAACGAGTGTCAGCAATATTTCATCAGTGTCTAGTGTTAAATACCTGTTTCTCTGTCCTCTGTGCTGCAGCTGATACAGTGTCGTGGTTTTTATGTTCATCCAAACACAGCAAGCAAATACATTTCTGATCAGTGCGACAGAAAACCTTAAGCAGCTTCTCATGTTTCTGGCAGATCATCTCCTGCAGTCGTCCAGTGGCTTCAGTCAGATTGTGTCTCTTTCCTTTAAACAAACTCTCATGTTGTTCGAGGTGATTCTGACAGTAAGAGTTCAGACACACCAGACAGGACTTGATGGCTTTGTGTTTTCTTCCAGTACAGACGTCACACTGAACATCTCCAGCTCCAGCAGGAACCACACTTTGAAGTTTAGTCTTCTTCAGTTTCTCCACCATTTCAGCCAAGATGGTGTTTTTACCTAAAACAGGTCTTGGACTGAAGGTCTGTCTGCACTGAGGGCAGCTGTAGACTCTCTTCTCATCCTCCTGATCCCAGCAGTCTGTAATACAGCTCTTACAGTAACTGTGTCCACACTGGATGGTCACTGGATCCTTCAGGAGATCCAGACACACCGGACACAAGAACTCATCCTGAGAAATTCTGGCTTCTGCCATTTTCCTGCACTAATACAGACACAAACACACAACAGCTCAGCTACACTTCAGTTTCTCTTTCCCTGAACTCAGTGTTTCCTGGTTCTGTGTTTGAGTGACGTGTGCAAAACAGGTGTGTGTGCGAGTGCTTCTCAAATGGAAAGCTGCATATCTCGGCTGTCATGTCATCAAGCTGAAGGCCATCTCAATCAGAAGGATCCTTGGAAGGCAGCCAGAGTTTCATGTCCTTAATTCAGCTGAATTTAAAGGATGCATGGGATGTATTCTCCGTGACCTTCAATCACCCACAATCCTTTGTACCTATTCCATTTCATGAAAATAAACTGACTAAAAATGAGTCATTAATAAGCTTGTCTGAATTTATTATGAAATGTTAGACAAAACTAATGTTTTCAGACATGAAAGCATAATGTTATTTTTTGTTTTGGTGCAAATTACTCAATAAACGCTAACCTGCCAATAACTTAAGCCACGGGGAGACTGTAGACAGCTGCGATTCATTGTATTGCATTAATAGAAAGCCAAATAAATAAAGATTTGTAATACAAAGTATTTTTCCAAAACTAAGTTTTATTTGTATTTTCGTGCCATGACGGTGAGGGCAGGAACATATGTGACGTAGCCATGAGCTCTTATTCTAGCGTTTATATGCTGAGGAGGACTCTAGCCTACAAGACTCTGAAGGACTGAACTCCTGAAGCACCCTGCGAGTCTGTAAAACAGGTTTGTGTGCGAGTCTGTAAAACAGGTTCCTCATTCCTCCTAAGTTTAGTTTCAACACATCTGACTGTTATTAAAGTAAACACAAAGACCTTGATTAATTGATTCAGGTGCATTTCATCAGAGATCAAACTAAACCCTGTAGGTAAGTGACTGTCCTGGACTAGGAATGAGGAACCCTGATAGTGAAAAGTCTACTAGATGTCAGTCTCAGACAAACACTCAGAGAACACACGTTATAGAGAAGCAGGACAACAGCCTTAAAAACTGCAGTAAGACTGCATCCTAATTACTGCACTAGCACTGCAGGACTGAAAACTGTCCAGATTTACAGTTTCGTCCTGATCACACTGATGGATCTGTTTTCTTTATCTTCAGTCGGCTGGCAGGAGCTGCCACTGATGGGTCATGTGACCTGCACCGTGTAAAAGCTGGATATCCTCTTCTAGGAGCCGCTACCAGAACCATCGGCTGATCCAGATCCCCATGAGCCGGTTTAAGTCGATCAACAAGAACTTGTTTAGGACAGTCCCCAATATCGACCAGGAATGTTTTGACTCCAGCCTCCAGAACACGAAACAGATCATCATATGGAGGACACAAACTCAGCTGTGGAGAAGTCCTTGGAGACCCCTGCTGAGATGCTGAGAGTTAGGAACTGCTTCGAAGTGTTTATTCTGTCTGAGAGAGCAGACCATACAGCGACTCTGCTGAGGACGTTTGCAGATCCTCCTTTACTGTGCAAAGCTGCCCTCTGGCTGGCAGTATGAGTGAAACAGACATTATTACAGGCTGTCAGACACCTCATCTGAATGAGTTATATTCAACCAAATAGATCAGCCCACCTCGGTGACAAACATGTGAAAGAACACTAGGAAAGCACAGAGGTCTGTCAGCAGTCGGTGAGGCTGATATACAGGTGCATCTCAGTAAATTAGAATGTCGTGAAAAAGTTTTTTTCTTGTAACTTATTTCAAAAAGTGAAACTTTCATATATTTTAGATTCATTACATGTAAAGTAAAACATTTCAAAAGTTTTTTTTGTTTTAATTTTGATGATTAGAGCTTACAGCTCATGAAAGTCAAAAATCAGTATCTCAAAATATTAGAATATTTACATTTGAGTTTGAATAAATGACCATCCCTACAGTATAAATTCTGGGTATCTCTTGTTCTTTGAAACCACAATAATGGGGAAGACTGCTGACTTGGCAATGATCCAGAAGACGAACATTGACACCCTCCACAAAGAGGGTAAGTCACAGAGGGTCATTACTGAAAGGTGTGGCTGTTTACAGAGTGCTGTATCAAAGCATATTAAATGCAAAGTTGACTGGAAGGAAGAATTTGGGTAGGAAAAGGTGCACAAGCAACAGGGATGACTGCAAGCTTGAGAATACAGTCAAGCAAAGCCGATTCAAACACTTGGGAGAGCTTCACAAGGAGTGGACTGAAGCTGGAGTCAGTGCATCAAGAGTCACCACGCTCAGACGTCTTCAGGAAAAGGGCTACCAAGCCACTTCTGAACCAGAGACAACGTCAGAAGCATCTTAACTGGGCTGTGGAGAAAAAGAACTGGACTGTTGCTCAGTGGTCCAAAGTCCTCTTTTCAGATGAAAGTAAATTTTACATTTCATTTGGAAATCAAGGTCCCAGAGTCTGAAGGAAGAGTGGAGAGGCACAGAATCCATGTTGCTTGAAGTCCAGTGTGAAGTTTCCACAGTCAGTGATGATTTGGGCTGCCATGTCATCTGCTGGTGTTGGTCCACTGTGTTTTCTGAAGTCCACAGTCAACGCAGCCATCTACCAGGAGATTTTAGAGCACTTCATGCTTCCTTCTGTTGACAAGCTTTATGGAGATGCTGATTTCATTTTCCAGCAGGACTTGGCTGGTTCAATGACCATAGTGTTACTGTGCTTGACTGGCCAGCAAACTCACCAGACCTGAACCCCAGAGAGAATCTATGTCAAGAGAAAGATGAGAGACACCAGACCCAACAATGCAGATGAGATGAAGACCGCTGTCAAAGAAACCTGGGCTTCCAGACCACCTCAGCAGTGCCACAAACTGATCACCTCCATGCCACGCCGCATTGAGGCAGTAATTAAAGCAAAAGGAGCCCCTACCAAGTATTGAGTACATATACAGTAAATGAACATACTTTCCAGAAGGCCAACAATTCACTAAAAATGTTTTTTTTTTTTATGAAGTATTCTAATTTGTTGAGATATGAATTGGTGGGTTTTTGTTAAATGTGAGCCAAAAAAATCACAATTAAAAGAACCAAAGACTTAAACTACTTCAGTCTGTGTGCATTGAATTTATTTAATACACGAGTTTCACAATTTGAGTTGAATTACTGAAATAAATGAACTTTTCCACGACATTCTGATTTATTGAGATGCACCTGTATATTCATCATCACCAGTGTTGGGCAGTAACTAGTTACAGTAATAATATTACTTTTTGCAGTGACTAGTAATGTAACTAATTACTAATAAGATTTCAGTAATATTACAGTCACCATCCATAAAGCAGCTAGTTACTGGTTACTTTTGATGCATCAAACACTACTGATTTGAAATCCAACAATCCAGTAATTCCTAGATTTATTTTCATAATTGTCATGACTTGCACAGACACATGAAGTCACCAGTGCAGAAGGCAAGCTGGGAATATGGAAAAGCATACATTCAGCAGGTGGAAATATTGCCATTACATTGATTTTGTCAGAAGAAAAGATGATCTGAACACTGACGTGTAAGTCGTGGCATTACTTTACTCTGGCTTTCCACGGCTTGCCCTCA
>NC_081156.1:10865042-10905042 GCF_012432095.1 Onychostoma macrolepis
ATGCTGCTTTTATGGAAAATATTTCACATCACATGTTGACTTTACAGACACCTGAGCATTAATTGTTGATCGTTGGTTAGACTGGAAGGCTTGTTGATGATGGTCTGGTTGGTGTTTGACAGTGGAGAGCAGTCAGAAGCTCTCGTCACACGAGATCCTGAAGCTCAGCGAGGATCTGAAGGCCAAACAGATGAAGCTGGACGACCTGGAGAGCGGAGACAAAGGCCTGGCCAAACTCTGGTCCAACCTGAGCGAGATCAATCAGAAGGTACATCACACACTCATCTCAGCGTTCGTCTCTTATTGTTGCTGTATGATCTGATCTGAGAGCAGTCTCCTCAGCGCTGAATGATGCTGGGCTCGTGTCTCTGCAGCTCAGCGCTCTGGATTCTGCTGTCAGTCACCTGAAGGCCAACATCAAATCCTCCTCCGATCTGATCGCGCTGCCGCGGACCGTAGAGGAGCTGCAGAAGGTTAGTTTCGTCAGATCACAGGCGTGTGTGAGTCGTGAGCTCACACTCATCTGTGTGTGTGTGTGTGTGCGCAGAGCGTGGCCTCCATCGGCAGCACCGTCACCAGCGTCCAGCACGATGTCTCTCTGGTCCAGTCTGTGGTGGAGGAGAGAAGGAAAGCAGAAGATCAGCTGAAGGACGTATGTCTCGCACCGCTTTCTAATGAACAGTGCTTGAGTGTTTTCATTCAGATGCTCTGTTTATGTTTCTCTACCAAAGTTCAGATCAGAGACACTTGTTGAAGGAAGAGTTCACCTTTGAACATGTTAGTAGCTTTAGACTGTCGAGATATGCTTCATATCAGTTCTTCTAATGTGACGTCAGCGTGATTGTGATGTGTGTCCAGTGTGAGGCTTATTTATAATGGTTTTCTCTTGATTTCTGACCACGCGGGACTGAAGAACGGAGAGAAACCCGTGAACAACAGCAGCTGTGTGACACTGAAGCAGGTAAACACACGACAGTGGCCACACACACACACGCACTCACACACACACACGCACACACACACACACGCATTCACACACACACACACACGCACGCATTCACACACACACACACACACGCATTCACACACACACACACACACACACGCATTCACACACACACACACACGCATTCACGCATTCACACACACACACACACGCACGCATTCACACACACACACGCATTCACGCACTCACACACACACACGCATTCACGCACTCACACACACACACGCATTCACACACACACACACACACACACACACACACACGCATTCACACACACGCATTCACACACACACACACACTCACACACACACTCACACACACACGCATTCACACGCATTCACACACACGTTTGTTTTTGTGAATTGTTGGGACTCTCCATAGGCGTAATGGTTGTTATACTGTACTTACTGTATGTGCTATTGTCCTACACCAACCCTACACCTAAACCTACCCCTTACAGAGACTGTGCATTTCAACTTTCCCCAAAAAAACCTCATTCTGAGTGATTTATAAGCGTTTTGAAAAGTGGGGACATGGGTCAATGTCCTGAAAAGTCACCTTCAGCTTGTAATACCTGCCATACCCTCGTCATTATACACATCTATGTCCTGATTTGTCACAAAAACGCGAGCACACACGCACACACCAGAGCATGTGAGCGGAGCTGAGCGGTCAGAATTTCCGCTCCCCGCTGACGTGGGTGTTCGCTCCCCCGCTCCACGTCGCACCAAATCGCTCAACGCTCGCTCAAATGAAAAATTCCTCTGCATGCCTAACACCTGCCGTTTTCAACCGAAGCCTTACGCCTGGGACACACTGCCTGCGTGGCGGATGTGGAGCGGGTTTGTTGCGTGACTGCTGCGGAAAAAATTCACTTAAATTCTGTCGCGAGGGCCGCGGTTTGTGGTGTGGTTGGACCGCACCTGATACGCGCGTATTCTGCAGGCAGTGTGGCTGCTCTAATCTGTTAACATAGGCGCGGAAAGGAAAATCAACACGCGGCAAACCCCTCCGCGACGCGTCCGCCACGCAGCCTATATCCTATAATTGTGCACCTGTATGACCTGTCGGTTTGCTTTTGGAAATGTTTCACGAACTCCATCTCTCCTTCACAACGAACGATTTTTGAAGTGTAGGCTGACAGTTTTGTTAATTGTTGAAGGCACAGGTGAATTCTGGGTGGATTTGTGCATGCCCTAGACTCACGGTGTGAGCGGTATCGGAGCGGAACCGGACCGGACCGGAGCCTTTGGATAAAAACCCGGTCCTCGCTCCGACTATATTTCGCACGCTCCGCTCCGCTCACATGCTCAGACACACACACAATCGTGTTTGTTTCTGTGAATTGTGGCGACTCTCCATAGGTGTAATGGTTTTTATACTGTACACACTGTTTTCTATCACCCTACACCTAAACCTACACCTAAACCTACCCTTTACTGGAAACTTTCTGCATTTTTACTTTTTAAAAAAAATTCCATCCATCTATCCACTTGTCCCCTTTTGGGTCACGGTGATAAGTTCATTATCAATGCTAATAATCAAAAGTCAGTTATACATTAAAACATTAGCATCTACAAATAGTGCTTTAAAAAGTTCAAAGGAAAAGTCAGTAAAAGTGAGGAAGAATATAGAAACACAGGGGTGTTACACAACTCTGATTTCAAGATATGATACTTTTAAAAAAATCTAAAATGAAGAGTTAAAAGGTAGGTTTTGAATGTACTGTTCATTAGAGCTGCATGTGATATTAAATCACTGGAGTCTGTCCTCGTCCTCAGAGCTCAGGCCGATGGTGACCGCAGAGCTGAAGAACACACTTAGAAAGGGTTAAATACTGTATATCTCGTCACTGAAAGCACACGGCGCTGGTCAGAAACTCGCACGTCACATGTTCAGTGTAAACACATGATGGTTCTGTGAAAAACAACTGATTCAGACTTCAGTGTTGTGCCTAAACACACTGATTACAGTCAACATCACATCTGCCCTCCTTATCCTTCCCAAAACACACAGGATAAAGACAGAGAGTGAGTAACGAGTGCTTGCTTTATCATCGCTGGAGCTGTCTGATTGAAAATGTACTGCTATACAGATTACAGTATTAAACACATCGGGCCTCTGTTACCCATAATGCTGTTCTGTGTGATGCTGTGTGACACATGAGTATGAGGGTTTGTGAACTCTTGACTCTGCAGCTCCGTCACATCCTGCAGCATCAGCTGTTACCTGTTATCCAGCTGAACTGACCTCGCGTCGAGGATCTGGATGACTGCTGTCTCTGAAGCTGCTGTGACGGTCTGTATGGTGTAAAGCGCTGTGGCTTGTCTCGACAGGAGCTGCAGCATCTCCAGGACGGCGTGAAGGAGTTGAACAGCTCGGTGCTGCTGCAGGAGTCCAGGTCGAGCGAGCAGATCCAGAGCGTGCGATCGGTGCTGACTGACCTGAGCAGCCGGGTGTCCGCGCTGGACCGGAGCGAGTCCAGAGACACGGTGAGATCAGGAGCGTCATGAGCGGCTCACAGAGCTCTTATCTGTCAGATCACTGACCGCTGTGTGTCTCCCAGCAGCTGAGGACCGGACAGACCACTGCTGACCCCGGCGCTGACCCCGCTGACCCTGCAGACGCCGGTATGTGCTCGAGAGGTCATCTCGGGTCCGAAAATCTGTACCCGACCCGGATCACTTCTTACCTGAACCTGACGTGCATAAATTATTTTTTTTTAAAGAAAGACCCGACCCGAGACAGACCTGATGAAATTAGACCTGAGTCCATTTGTTTTCGAACCCGACTGGACCCGAGCGTAAACAGCATCGGCGTGTACACAGCCTGCAGTCGGTCAGGAAAAATCTCCACTGATTTGGCCACTGCTCCATTACTTTCATTTATTTATTTGCTTATTTAGCCTGTTATTACTGTATATTTTTGCCTGCCTGCTGGTTACATGTTATTTCTCAGTTCAGCTTTTAATTGTGACCGGATCGAGAGCCTCATACGTCATGTGTTCAACAGCGTTACTCGTCTCCTCTCCAGCGACGGCTTCTGCGCTGTAAAGAGAAAAGCCCTGCTGCATGACCTCTGATCTCAGATCTGTTAGATGGGTTTCCAGGTTACAAACACAGGCTGTGTTCCTTTTCTACGCGTGTTTCTCAAAAATGAACTTAACACGAACGCACAAGTTCACATCCGGGGCAGTTTAAAAGAATTCAGGTGTCGGGTTTTGGGACCCTGACGAGCTGTAATGTGGTCCGCTCGGATCACCTGAGGTTACGCTGACTCATGAGCGCTGTGTCTCCTCTGATCCGCAGGCTCCTCTCCGTCCCGTCGACCCAGGTTTCTGTCCCGCAGACGGTATAAACGAGGACAGAGCGCGCCGACTCCTGAGAGAGGTGCGTGGACATGTTATCAGTCACTGCTGCACAATACTGCCTCGTTCACAGAAACACACTGAAGCCGCGATGCGCACAAGATCTTAAATCTGCAGCTGGCAGGAGCTTAAAAGTTCCATCGAATTAATTACATGATGTGCTGATTAATCACTCATCAGTTCAGGCTGAGAAATCACCCCACAAAAGACCATTTAATGTCATGAATGTTTTGAGAAAAGTGTTTAATAGACACTGCAAAAAACTAGCTTTAGAAACGAAGTATTTTCATTCAGCATTGCATAAAGAATGATAACTAATGGCTATTCATGTTTTTTAAGTTGAATATTGACATTTTTATAAAAATAAAACGAGTCGGTGTCTAAAGCCTGGTTCAGACGACATGATTTCGGCTCGATCTGCTGCACGATCGATGGGCGTCGGGATTCAGGCGCTTCGTCTCGTGTAGTGTGTCCTGGTGCACAACAGCCGGCGTCTGCACAAACACTGGCATGTTCAACTGTTCCCATCGTCCCGACGAGTTCTGTCACAGCGACGACTCGAGCCAATAGAAGCCGAAACCAACGAGAGACAGCGGCTAGGTGGACTTTTACAGTGGGCTGTGGCGATAATACTCCTGCATTTATGATGTTGACCGCCACAGAGTGAAAAAACTATTTTACCTCAGTTCTTCTGCCATACTGTCCTCTTCATGCAATCCAGATTTGGGCTTTTCTGACGACAGGACATGCTGTTTGCTAGCCGTGGTGTGTTTGCGCTCGTCAGCACCAGTGATCCGGCAGCACCGTGTAGTCTGACGTGTTTCTTATTCACGACACAAGATTTTAGGAGTCAAAATCATGTAATCTGTGACTGTCATAACCAACAAAATACTTGTGTAGTCCGAACCAGGCTTGAGTCAGTGAATCATTCAACTGATTCGTTCAGAAATGAAGCAAGTGACTCTCTTTATGAACGAGTCAGTGAATAAGTGACTCCCTCTAGGCTCCAGTAACGTCTCTGTAATGGACTGTATATCACGCAGCCAGTCGTGTTCTTCAGCGTGAGATGACACAGCTCTGGACAGGGCGCTGCAGTTAATGAGTTCATCATTTTAAAGTCTTATTCTTTACATAATCCAGTTACATCAACGGCCCTAATTAAACAATCTTGATTACATCTGTTTCTTTGATATAAACTAGATTGTTCAGCATGTTTATGTCAGACACTATAGACCAGGGTTCCTCAAATCTTACCCTGGAGGTCCAGTCCACTGCAGAGTTCAGCTCCAACCCTGATCAAACTCACCTGTCTGTGATTTTCTAATGATCCTGAAGACATTGATTAGCATGTTCAGGTGTGTTTGATTAGGGTTACAGCTAAACTCTGCAGGAAAGTGGATCTTGAGGTCCAGATTTGAGGAGCCCTGCTACAGATGCTGTGAGAAATGATGTTTATGTCAGTTTCTTGCGTCTTGAGGTCAACCGTGACGTGTTCCTGTGATGTTCAGCTGTGAGCGCTGAGGTGTCTCTGGTGTGATTGCTCTGTCAGGTGTGGAGCAGGTCCAGCGGGGCGGTGCGTCTCTGAAGGAGGACTCCGGACTCCTGGACGCGGAGCGGGTCTCACCGGAGGTCAGCGCTGATCCGGAGCGCCGGCGAGGCCCTTCACTGATTCACTGACGCGAGCGCTTCACACGCAGACTGACCTCAGAGCCGCTCGTCTCGCGCTCCATGTGTTCCTTCTGCTCGGCTGAGCTCCACCAAGTAGCTTGAAACCCGTAATGTGACCCGTAACCCGCCGGATTGTCATGTTATCACCTGTTCAGTGTTTCCACGGCTTCATCTCACCTGCCAGGAACAGGCCAGACATCTGCTCCAAATCAAAGGAATCATATTTTAGCTGAAGAAACTGAAGCCCGGCGTGAGATCGTCTGCATTGTGACGTTGTTTTAATGCAGTTTTATCCTGAATCTCAGTGCTGTAATGACTAAAATAAATCATGCTGGGTTTTGTTGTACTGCTGATTTAAACCAGTCTTTGTTTTCCAGAATTGATATTTTACTTCATCAGGAGAGCAGCTTAATGTGCTTATTTTACAGCGATTAATGTCACGATGCAGATGCTCTTAATAAAAACAGGCTTCATTTTGTTTGACACATGATTCTGGGTGAACTGTGACCTGATTTTACGAGACTCACTCTTAAATGTATAAATATTTATCTGTCTCAGAAATGATTTTGAAGTCTGTATGAATTGCGGGAAATGAAGATTAATTTAAACTACATTACTGTCAGATCTAGCAATAATATGATCCATACAGTTGCTTTTAGTGAATATAATGATCAGCTGTTTAAGATAATATACTGCGGTGCGCTCGGCTGCTTGTCTTTATCAGGTTTAGTCTGGTTCAGCACATCTGAGGGTAGTTATGATCTGTAGATGTTCATCTGTATATATCTGTATTTCTGCCTCGCTGACGCTTCACTCACAGCCCTTTGGAAATAATGTCTTTACTGTCGCTTGATGAAACCAGATAAAAGCTGTAAATATTGTAGAATTGGACATTTCTATGTAACTAATTTTAAGCAGTATGATGAAATGCCGTCTGTATATGTGAGTTTTGCATGTTTCCTTTAATGTAACATGAATAAAAGCTCCTTTTATTTAAGCTTCTGTTGTTTGTGTGACTCTTGTGCGTCTCATCTGCTCGTTTCTTCTCTTGTATTTAGACATTACAGAGAAGCAAGAACTAAATCAATCTTGAACAGGATATTAACACTAAATATTGTGTGATGTTAATATTGTTTGTTTCACTTTTTCTTGCTTGAACTTAAATGGCCATTAATGTTTTCTGTTGTAGATCAGTATAATATACAGATTTTAATAGATATAAAATGGAAACATTCAATCATTAGCACATTATGGATACCACAAGAGAAAATGGTTAACATTTATTGGTATAATAAAATAGCTTCTTAATGGTTCAGACAGCTGGTTGTGACCGGCCCAGTGTGGTCAACTCTTCATTGGTGACCTGTCCGGTATTTCTATTAAACCATTGCAAACTAATTATTGATTGTTCAAGCCCTCATTACCCGAGTAATTTATCACAGTCACTAAACTGCTGGGAGTTTTTCACAATATTGAGATTTGCAAAAAGAGGCTGATCAGGACTCGGTGTACAACCTGAATTCTGGAAATGTTGGGACGTTTTTTAAATTTGAATAAAATGAAAACCAAAAGACTTTCAAATCACGAGCCAATATTTTATTCACAATAGAACATAGATAACATAAATGTTTAAATGGAGAAATTTTACACTTTTATCCACTAAATGAGCTCATTTCAAATGTGATGCCTGCTACAGGTCTCACACAAGCTGGCACGGCTCCCGGCCTCGTGACTTTTTCTCTACTCTTTATAACAATATTCAGTCTCATGTTTTGGTTGTAACGTGATCTAGTGGTCTGCAGAGTCGCGTTCAAGCTTCGATCAAAAGTGACTCGCAGTATCGTTGGGTGTTAACCCAGGGAAGCGTACACTCCGTCAGGGGTGGAGAGGGGGTATACGGGGAGTAAGGGTGGGCAAGGAGGGAGGTTTGGGAATCTCATTCATTCTTCATGGTGTTTATGATTTTAGGCTATCTTTTTTGTGTACCTTATGCCTTTTCTTTTTCTTTTTTTTTTTTTTTTTTTGTATTTTACATTTTGTTGGGCTCTTTTTTGTTGTTTTCATTCTTTCTCCAAATATGATGTGCCTTTCATTTAACGCCCTCATATGGCAAACTCTGAGATGTGTCAGCTGGAACTGTAAGGCTGTCAACAATCCTGTTAAGCGCAACCGAGTCTTAAACCATCTGAAGAGCTTAAAGGCAGACCTCGGTTTTTTTTTTTTAGAAACACCACCGCTGACCACTTTAGATTAAAAAGGGATTGGGTTGGACAGGTTTTCCATTCAATATTTCACTCTAGAGGTTGTGCAATTTTAGTGCATAAATCTGTCCCGTTTGTGGCCTCTGATACTATTGTAGATCATAAAGGAAGATACATTATTGAATCAGGAACACTTTTCTCGACCCTTGACCCTTGCAAATGTTTATGCTCCCAATTATGATGATCCTACTTTTATTTCCTCTTTTTTTCGTGTGTTCCTAATATTCATTCACACCCACTTATTTTAGCTGGGGACTTTAATTGCGTTATGTCTCCTGTTCTTGATAGATCTTCCAAAAAGATCATAGCTCTATCAAAATGTGCCTCTGTTATCAGAAGTATGGTATGTGTGATGCTTTCCGCTATTTGCATCCCCCTGAAAGGAAGTATTCTTTTTTTTCTCATGTTCATCAGACGTATTCTCGCATGTATTTCTTTTTGGTCCATAAATTTCTTCCATACTTACAGGACTGTTCTTACCAAAGTATTGTAATTTCGGATCATGCACCAATTACATTAGATCTTCAGATCCCACATCAACCACCTAAATACTGTCAGTGGCGTCTTAATCCAGGTCTCCTGTCTGACAAGCATTCTATTGAATTCCAATATATCAAGCTTTATGGAGGTCAATACTTCGCCAGGCATGCCATACTCTACTATTTGGGAATGCCTGAAATGTTATTTGTGTGGTTTAATAATTTCTTATTCATCCCATAAAAACCAAGAGAAGAAAAGACGTCTTAAAGAAACATCTAACTCTACAGCGCTTATTGACAGTCAGTATGCCTCGGATCCCTCTCCTGAACGTTTAGAAGAACGTCAGCAGAATATGATATCATCAAGCGATGCGGCTGAAAAACTGGTTCTGCGTGCTCCACACAGGGTTACGAGCACAGTGAGAGGACGGGGAACCCGCCGGATTCGTGAGGCTGAAGCGTCTCGAATGAATCCTCAGCCAAGACTACAATCAGGAGCCATCACTGTAAACTATAAAGAAATAAATTCGGAATTTAAAGAATTTTATGTTCATTTATATTCCTCAGAATCCCCACCAGATGGTTTTGCAATGAACACTATTCTTAATGGAATCCAATTAATAAGCTGTCTCGTGACTCTTTAGAGAAGAACATTCAAACTGAAGAAATTAAGGAATCTATAGCATCTATGAGATCTGGTAAGGGCCCAGGGCCTGACGGGTTTCCGACAGAGTTTTATGAAGTCTTTTCTAATTTGCTAAACCCAATCTTACTTTTGGCTCTCTCAGAAAGTCTTCAGAATGGTTGTTTGCCTGCACGTCTCTATCAAGGCTCCTAAAGAAAGACCAGAATGCACTGGAAGGTGGTTCGTATCGTCCATCTCTCTGCTCAATGTGACTATTAGATCTTAGCCAAACTTTTATCTATCCGTTTTGAAAATTCTGTGGGTCAAATAATTTCACCAAACTGGTTTTATTCTGGATATATATTCTTTTTCTAATATTAGACGCCTTTTTAATATATTGTATTCTTCCCAATCAAACAACCCAGAGGTGGTGCTGCCACTTGACGCAGAAAAGGCGTTTGACCGTGTTGAGTGGAAATATCTTTTTCAGGTCTTTGGAAAATTTGGATTTGGCCCCATATTCACTTCTTGGATTAAAATGTATATGCAGCTTCTGTACGTACTAATAATGTCTTTTAAGAGTATTTCAATCTACAACGGGGCACAGGACAGGGATGTCCCCTTTCCTCATTGCTGTTTGCTAATTGAACCCCTTGCCCTACGGTCCAGCGCACAGGTTTGTGGTATCACCCGTGCCGGAACAGTGCATACGGTTTCTCTATATGCTGATGACCACCTTCTTTTCTTATCTAACCCTCTCTCCTCTATTCCTCAAACTCTTTCTATTCTTTACCTTCAGTAGTTTCTCAGGATACAAAAGTGAACTGTTCCCACTGAACTCATCTTCCCT
Source organism: Onychostoma macrolepis (assembly GCF_012432095.1). Taxonomy (NCBI): domain Eukaryota; kingdom Metazoa; phylum Chordata; class Actinopteri; order Cypriniformes; family Cyprinidae; genus Onychostoma; species Onychostoma macrolepis. The sequence continues at coordinate 10,875,299 of NC_081156.1, forward strand.
TCAGATTTCATATTCAGATTTCCAGTTCAAGGTTATCAGGAATCGTTTTAAATACTTAGGGCTTCAGGTGACCCGTAAATATTCTGACCTGTTCAGTGCCAACATTAGTCCTCTCCATATAATCATGTTAAGTCTCTCTTTGTGTCCTGGAAAGGTCTCCCTCTATCTTAGGAAGGGTGAATGTTATCAAAATGAATGTTCATCATAAATCTTTTCCAGTGCCTTCCTATATTTATCCCAAAATCCTTTTTTACAGTTTTGCAGCGGAATATTTCTTCTTTCATATGAAGTCAAAACAAATGAATCAAAGTCATCTTATGAAACCAAAGTGTTCGGGTGGCCTGGCTCTGCTGAAGCTTCAAACCGATTATTGGGCAGCGAACATTAGGAATTTATTATATTGGGTCTTATATATATATATAAGTCTCAGTGGGTACTGATGGAAGCTGCCTCGTGTATTCCAGCAACTTTAACATTGTTACTAAGTCTACCAGTTTCTTTTAAATATACTACTTTAATAAGAAAAAATGTAAAAAATCAGTTGTTAAACATTCATTAAGGATTTGGTCGTTCAGCATTAGACCTTAAAGACCCTTGTATTACAGCGCTGTTATTCTGTAATATAGAGTTAGGGAACATGGTTTAGCTACAGTTGGTCAGCTATACATAGCTGTATATAACAATTCTGCATCCTTTACACAACTTTCTAGAGAAATTTGACCAGCTCTCATTTATTTAGATACTTTCAGATATGGAGCTTTCTTCGTAAGCAGTTTTCTAACTTTCCCTTTTTGCCAAATAAAAATATACTTGATGATATTTTAGACCTTTATACATCTTTGAAAGGGGTCATTTCTAAAATGTATATTATAATTAACACAAAACAACCCCCCCCAATGCGCCCGCTGAAGGCGAGGAACTGAATGTGATGCTTGAGGAGGATACCTGGGACCTAATTCATGCCCGAATACACTCATCATCCATAAATGCTGGACACACTGTCATTCAATGTAATGTAGTGCACAGAGTTCATTGCTCTAGAACTAAATTAAAGAAAATATTCCCTGATTTGGACCGAACCTGTCTTCGCTGCGCAACTGAAGCAGCTACGTTATTGCACTCTTTCAGGTCCTGTCCGAAACGGTCTGGTTTCTGGAGGAAAGTCTTTAGATGCTTTTCTGTTATATTTTCTTTACCATTAGACCCCTTGAGAGCATTGTTTGGCATTCTGGCAGAATCTGTCAGTTTAGACACATTACAGGCCGACCGTGCAGCCTCTGCAGCTCTACTGGAGCCGTATTCTTATGGACTGGAAGTCAGCAGCTCCTCTTCCTTATCATCGGTGGGTTTTTCACGTTTTACATGCTCTCAAGACGGAAAAGATTCGGTTTGCAATAAAACAACAGCCAAAACTTTTTTTGAACGTCTGGAGCCCTTTTCTGGAATATTTGAAGGACACAACTGTATCTTAATTTTATTTATTTGTTTATTTTTATTTAATTTCCCTTTTTATATAACATATATATATATATTAGTTTATTTTTCTTTCTTTTTTTCTTTATATATTGTATTTGAATGTATAACTATGCATGACTGGTGTTTTCTTTTTTCTAATCTGAATTAATGTGTGTTATATGTAGATATGTGTGTATCTATATTATTTGTATTATATTACAATATTTGCCTTAAACTTTCTGTCTGACCTTAAATGAACCAAATAAAAAAATAAAAAGACGACCACGAACTCCTCAGCAGCTGGAAACCTATATCAGGCAAGAATGGGACCAAATTCCAACACCAAAACTGCAGAAACTCATAACCTCGACGCCCAGACGTCTTCAAACTGTTCTGAACAGAAGAGGAGATGCTACACCATGGTAAACATGCCCCCGTCCCAACTATTCTGAGACCTGTAGCAGCCATCACATTTGAAATGAGATCATTTTGTGCATAAAATTGTAAAATTTCTCAGTTTAAACATTTGTTATGTTCTCTATGTTCTATTATGAATAAAATATTGGCTCATGTGATTTGAAATTCTTTTCATTTTATTCAAATTTAAAAAACGTGCCAACATTTCTGCACTGAGAAACATGATTTTGTGGTGAAGTAAATACTACATAAAAACAAATGTAATTTCTACATTAAATAATTTAGTTCAGGCAATAATTAAAAAAATTAAGTAAATTCTATATTATTACTCAATTTAAGCTTGTAGAAATTAACATTTGAACTATAAGTATATTTTATTTAGAATTGTTTGTTAGAAGGATTCTTTAAGTCATGATCCCGTTTTTCCCATCATGCACTGGGGCATGAATAATTAAAAAGGTAACATTTTTCACTGTTTTTGAGTTGTATTTACACTATTTTATGGTTGCTTTTGTTGTTAGGTTTAGTAACTTACTGTTTTGTGATCTGGAGTTCATTTTCTACTCAAACATGACCCATTCATACTCGTACACTATTCACTAATTGTTACCGTCACTGTGTACGGTGTACCAGGTATTGAGGTCTCTGTTACTTTCGGTAGTAATTGTTTTGGGTGGACATGGTTTAAAAGGGTAACAAGCTGTCTACTTGTTTACTTACACGTTTGTAAATGAACCACATGATTTCATAGCATGTTTTTTTCCCCAGTGCTACATTGTTTAAATAAGTTTTATAAACCATGACTGAGTGCAATATAGCAGTGCAGTAAGCAAACCAATCGTTTAAGTGAGTTAAAATGTTATTTAGATTCAACTCAATAAATTAAATTTTTAATATAAATTAGTTAAAATGTTAAGTTAACACAACTTGAAATGACTTAGTAGATTATATCATGTTGCATGTTTTAAGTAAAGAATGTTGAGTGAACTCAAATATTTAAGTTCATATAACGAAGATTATCTTTATTTTAAGTAAAATTGTTCCAAGTTGGGTTTACTTAAAAAGTGTGATGCAAAAATGGTGCATATATATTTTAAAGGGATCCCCGGGTATTAAGACATGTATAGCTTAATATAAAGTCAATGATGTCTCTTATTTAAATATGTAGTAAAAAACCCATGAAAATGTATGTTATTTTAAAAAATCGACATCGTTTTTGGACTATGGGGGGTGCCATTATTTACATTCACAGTACATTCTGCGTCGATGACGTCAGATGGTTGCACTCGGTCAGCTACTGGTGCTTATTACCGCAACAACTCAGAATACACAACTCAGAAAATAAGATACTGATACGGTACCACATTGTGAGGCTTTTGGTTGTAATTTTCAGTCGAAGGGCAACAAGAGAAGCGATGTAAGACTTCACTGCTTTCCTAGCGATAAGAAGAGGAGAAAAGAATGGGACGAATAAAACTTCCTAAAGACCCGCTTCTTTGTTCTCTCCACTTTAGCCCTGATGCCTTTGAGTCTTTTAGTAGACCACAGCTCCTGAAAGAGCTTACAAACGGCTGAGACAAGAAACGCTATGCCATCTGTGGATGTAAACATGACGCGCGGCCGCTGGAGGAGTTTCTCAGCGCGGATTTCCCTCGAGATGCGGGGCGTTTACACTCCTTGTGGGGAAAAATCGATGGTACAGCATTTGGTTTAACCCTATACTTACATCCATCGCCACCTGTGAGCTCTTTCAGTAGCTGTGGTCATCATATCAGTATTTTATTTTCCGAGTTGTGTTGTGGTAAAAATAGCAACAGGTAGCGCTAGTAGCTCACCGAGTGCAACCATTTTACGTCATCAGAAAAATGGCGCAACATAAATCTTTAATGGGTTTTCTACTACATATTTCAGTAAGAGACATCATTTACGTTATATTAAGCCATACAAGTCTTAATACCCAGGGATCCCTTTAAGTAAATCTAACACATCAGCTTTACCGGTGTGGAATTCAGGTTATGTCAAACAGAAAACAAGATTATTTTGCTTACCCCATTGGCAGATTATTTAGCTTGTTTCAAGCAAAAATTCACTTAATTTTGACTTGTTTTTTCTGAAAAGAAGACAATTTTTACTTGTCTAGAAAATACTTCTTGATTTAAGAATTTTTTGATATTTTGGCTGGAAACAAGACAAAAAAATCTAAGTCAGAAAAGCATTTTTTGCAGTGCAGAGATTGTTTTTTCCTTGAATGTGCAAGACTTACAGTTATTTTAGCTTTACAAATAGTCTGTAATGCTACTTGATGCTGCAAACTGGTATTTGTTATCATATTATATTAACTTACTGTATCCATAATAAACACATTTCTTTGTAGCACAGATATTTACTGTATATTTCACTTTGTTAAATTGTGTCCCTGCATCTTTAATAAGCAGATTTAGATCTGATGGAAGTGAAAGAGGAAAGTCCAGATCAGGATGGAAAGCGTCAGTAAAATTAAGCTAATTATTCCCTCACAAATAAATACATCAATGAGTAAATTCATCTGCATCTATTATTAAAGACTATGTAATTGTAATTATTATTATTTAAAATTATTATTTTCCCTGGTTCAAAGAAAAAAAACACCTCTGCTGATGGGGTCAGATAACCTTGTTTTCCCTTTAAATTACTTTTAGGTCTAATTTTCTGACCCCTTTGACAGATCATTTTTATTGTTTTAAGCTTAAACTCATTTTTATTATTATTTTTATTTATTTTTTCCAGAAAACAAGACTTAATATCTTGTCATTTTGTTTCTTAATTAAATGTATCTTGTTTTAAGAATGTTGAGATATTTTTACTGGAAAACAATATTTGTGTTAAATGTTTAAAGACGAGACGTCCTCGTTCGGTGTTCACATCAAACTAAAATTTCCAAATGTGATTTTATACACACAAAGTGTGTTAAATGCAAGTATCTACTTTTATGTTTTAAATAACTTTCATGAAATTAAAATGTCAAAATATGGGTCAAATAAAGTTCCATGATCGTTCAGCATAACAGATATATTTATGGAACAACGAAACACACTTATTCTAAAATATATCAAGGAAAAAATTATAATACTAAATTTGATTATATTTTAAATGATTAAAAATGTCTTGCTGACAAATGAGTAAAACATGAGGATTGTGGCAAAGATTGGTAAAGATTTAAAATGATAATTCATTAGTATTCAAGGTCTGCTGTGATGCTTAATTAGAAGATAATTCTTGTTCAAAATATGCCTGACAATATTTTGGTATATGAACTATCATTATACTGAATAACATTTTTGTCTCTAAATCATGGTAAAAATTTACAATAGTCATTATATTTGCTCAGAAAAAAATGAAATTAAAAGGACATATTATTTACAAAAATAATTTAAAGCTGTATTAAAATTTTATTGTTTTGATGCTTGAAAAACCCTCTTCATCTTAAACCCCTATATATGAATGAATGAGGCATTTATATACTGTATATATACAACTGGTGTAAATGATTTTCATTCCTCTCCTGTGGAGAGAAGCTGAGCAGGTAATAGTCGTCTATTTATCCCAAAATATCTTTGTTAATGTCTCAAGGAGCCCGACCCACTCTTGGGACTTTGCTCCTATAAGTGAAATCCCCACAGGACAAAAGATTCAGGTTTAATAACTAAACACATAAGGAATAACTGTGAAGATCTTAAATTCAATTGGTCCATGAATAGAAGCCATCAGACGGAGGAAAGTTGATTATCTAACAGAGTGAATTAGACAACATAGAAATACACGCAATTCAAAATACTAACTCTGATAAACAATGTTCTTCCTGAAAGAGATCAGCCCGCTGGTGAAGAACTATTTTCTCTCCGGGACTGATGTTTTATCGAGACGCGCGGCACAGATCACAGCTGAAATACAACAGGTGGGGTATTACTTTGATAATAGTGTCTCATCTTTTATTCTTTTATGACATTAATATGGTATTTTGGTGCAAACTTGTCTGACACTAAGTAGAAATTAGGCAGATGGTAACACGGATAGATTGTGTTATGCCCTCATTTCTGAAGAACTTGTCACTTGTTTGACTTTACTGACATTTTTGTTCACTTTTGTATCATATTGGAATTAGATAACCAGCTGACTCCTGTCTTGAATCTCATTTTTTAAGCAGTAGTCTGATGTTATGGTTACACAGGGACACATTAAACCCTTTTGTGACTCGTCTGATTGTTACGTCGACTGATTTTAGTGTGAGAGAAGAAACTATAATGAGGTGCTTGATTTGTCTTCTGGAGATCTGCACAGAGGAGGAATAAAACCCATCACCTTTGTTCATCAAGTGAAGATTTATTTATATCAGAGAACTGAAGTAACATTGAAAAACTAATTTAAATAACATTAAAAATGAAAATACACACACACACACACTGATCTTACTGTTTATGTGAGGATTTATTACACATTTATTCTGATGTTATTTCACTGACAGAAGTTCAGCTGCAGTATAATAATGTCATGAAGAGAAAAGAAGAGATTCTATAACATCTCACTGTTACTGATTCATCATGCAGCTCAAAGCATTATGGGTAGAATCTCTCATCAGTCTATTCTGATTCATCAACACAGTTTCACTGATGATTGATAACCAACCCCAAACCCAGGATAGAGCGGCTGAGTGAATGTGGTCTGGACTGTGTGGATGAGGCTCATTGTGTCAGAGACGCTGTAGAAGGACAGAGTTCCTGCTCCGTGATCCACAAACACTCCTATTCTCCTGATGATGGGCTTCACAGAGAGAGCAGTCTGTATGTTATTGTGATAGAATGAGTATCTGGAGGAAGAGCAGAACAAACTCCAGGACTGATCATTACATCCAAACAAACACTCTTTACCCGCTCCCTTCCTGCTGATGCTCTTATATGACACTGATATCTCCACACCATAATCTCCTCTCCACTCCAGCTCCCAGTAACAGCGTCCACACACACTCTCTCTACACAACACCTGAGCATACTCATCAAATCTGTCTGGATGATGAGGATACGGCTGGACTGTGCCAGTGCGAGTAATCACTCTGTTTCTCTCAGACAGACGGAGGTGTTTATGTGCTGTGTTCAGATCCAGAGTGAGCTGATGGGAATCTGATGGAGATAAAACACATCAGAATCAGGAATTATGAATCTGTTTGATCTTTTCATGTATCTGAACTCTTCATGTTCAGTGCATCATCAGTGTCTCAGTACAGATGAGCAGATATCTGTGCTAATCATCATTTACATCATCAATTATAAACTCTTCTTTCAGCTTCTACAGAAGAACATGAACACACTCAGAGAGTTTTTCTGCTGGTTTTCTTACTGACTTACATTGTAGGAAGTGGTTCCTGGTCCTGGGAACAATGTTGGTGAATGTTTCTGTGGAAATCAACAGACATGAACAGTGTGATTCTCATGATCCTGCATCCATTCCTAACACATTTCTAATATGATGTTCTCCATGATATGAGATGATGATGGACTGGTTTCTGAGAGCAGATGAATCCAGGACTTTACCTCTGTCTGAGATCTTCTTGAGCTCCTCTTTGCAGAAATCCTCCAGTTTGTCTCTCAGCTGATGAACAGATTCTCTCAGATCATCAGAAGAGACGAGAGAACTGAAGAGATCATCATTTACGTCTGTAGATTCAGGAGGAGCTGAGAGAGACTGGAAACTCTACAGAAAACACAAATCACAACTCATCAGCTCCACACTTCACCCAAAAACCTGCTCCAACATCAGATTTGACTGATCTTTAGTAACTCAATCCAGCACTTTCACAGCATCAGCTTCATTCTTCTCATATTCATTATATCACATTAGAGCTACAGATTCTAGTATTTGACTCTTACACTATATGTGAACTTTCTAGGAAATAGTTTGTATTATAAAACATCTGCTAAGAACATAAATGTCCATCTAACAGCTCAAACACATCAGTGGAGTAACATTGTAGGGTTGAAATGTTTCTCTGTGAGTCTGGTGTCACAGCAGGATCTGCTCAAGTCCACTATGACCCTGTTCTTCTAGATGTGTGTTACCTGCAGGAACTGGATGTGATCCTGTGTGTGTGAAAGCTGCTCCAGCTCAGCGTCTCTCCTCCTCAGATCATTGATCTCCTGCTCCAGTCGCTCCAGTCGTCCTTCAGCTCGACTCACTGCTTGCTTTTCCCGATCTCTGATCAGCCGTATCAGCTCAGAGCGGCTTCTCTCAATGGAGCGGATGAGCTCAGTAAAGATCCTCTCGCTGTCCTCCACTGCTGTCTGTGCAGAGCGCTGTTAGGACACACAGTGATTCAGGCTTCAGTGAGTCTGAACTGAGACTGAGACAAACTTCTCTTCTTCTCCAGACTCACCTTCTGAGACTCCACAGCCTCTCTCAGCTGCTGGAGATCTTTCTCTCTGCTGGATTCTCTGCTGGAACGTCTTCTGCCTCCTTCAGCTGCTTCTGCAGGACAAACAGATGATAGTGAATCTCACAGAAAACTACTGGCACTAAATCATCATGTGAGCAGATGAATCCAGGAAAAGTAGGGTGAGGCAGTTTAAAGGTTATTTATCTGAACTGATAATTACGGTGGTCGAGAGAGCTCAATGTGCTGCAAATAAAAAAAACACCTGCAAATTAAGAAAACAACATCATCAATTTGACAACACAGGCGCTGCAAATGCTCACAACACAACCAAACAAAGAAACGCGCTGCAAATAAAATATTTGGTTGTGTTGTGAGGTTTTGCACCACCTGCTGTCAAACTGATGAAGTTGTTTTCTTAATTTGCAGGTGTTTTTTTTATTTGCATGTGTTTTCTGAAGTTGCAGTGTGTTGAGCTCTCTTGGCCACCGTAGATAATCAATGTCTGTACATTCAAACTCCAGAAGGGAAGATTGATCATTTACTACCATCTTTCATGAATTATTGTGTGTGATTAAGGCCTGTTTCACACCACAAGTGTAAGTATTATGAGAGTGACACAGATGTAGAGCTTCACACTGACAGGGTTTCTGTTGTCTGTGACTGCATTTAACCTGCATTTTGACTGATAGAAGTATATATTTTGTCAAAGAATGGGTAAATCACTCCATTATTTCATGTTTCTTAATCAAGGCCTATTTTATGAAAGATCATGTTGATAAATGTTTACGGTGTATGTTCAGCAGTGAAACTCTTCTTGCAGCTGCTGTTCATTTCTGCTGTCGTGTGCAGTGTGAATGCTGTAAGCTGTTAATATGGTGCTGATATAAACACATATGAAACGAGTGTCAGCAATATTTCATCAGTGTCTAGTGTTAAATACCTGTTTCTCTGTCCTCTGTGCTGCAGCTGATACAGTGTCGTGGTTTTTATGTTCATCCATACACAGCACACATATACATTTCTGATCAGTGCGACAGAAAACCTCGAGGAGCTTCTCATGTTTCTGGCAGATCATCTCCTGCAGTCGTCCAGTGGCTTCAGTCAGATTGTGTCTCTTTCCTTTAAACAAACTCTCATGTTGTTCGAGGTGATTCTGACAGTAAGAGTTCAGACACACCAGACAGGACTTGACAGCTTTGTGTTTTCTTCCAGTACAGACGTCACACTGAACATCTCCAGCTCCAGCAGGAACCACACTTTGAAGTTTAGTCTTCTTCAGTTTCTCCACCATTTCAGCCAAGATGGTGTTTTTACCTAAAATAGGTCTTGGACTGAAGGTCTGTCTGCACTGAGGACAGCTGTAGACTCTCTTCTCATCCTCCTGATCCCAGCAGTCTGTAATACAGCTCTTACAGTAACTGTGTCCACACTGGATGGTCACTGGATCCTTCAGGAGATCCAGACACACCGGACACAAGAACTCATCCTGAGAAAATCTGGCTTCTGCCATTTTCCTGCACTAATACAGAGACACAAACACACAACAGCTCAGCTACACTTCAGTTTCTATTTCCCTGAACTCAGTGTTTCCTGGTTCTGTGTTTGAGAGATGTGTGCAAAACAGGTGCGTCTCTGAGTCTGTAAAACAGGTTCCTCATTCCTGAGTTTAGTTTTGACACATCTGGCTGTTATTAAAGTAAATGCAAAGACCTTGACTAGTTAATTCAGGTGCATTTAATTAGAGATCAAACTAAATCCTGTGGGAAAGTGACTCTCCTGGACTACATTGTAAAAAAAAAAATTCCTGGGACTTCTACAAGAAATTACTGGCAAAAAAATTGCCAATACAATATTGTTAAATCCCAGTAAGGTACAGAGAAGAGAACTTACAGGGGCATACTGTAAGGTAAAATCAGAGGTGGGTAGAGTACCCAAAACTGTACTCAAGTAAAAGTAAAAGTACTTGAAGAAATATTTACTCAAGTAAAAGTAAAAGTAATAGTCTGAATAGTTACTTGAGTAAGAGTAAAAAGTATCGGATAAAAACTACTCAAGTAGTTAGTTACTAGTTACTTTGGATCATATACTGCATATAGTATACTTTTATTTAGATATATAGATATTTAGATAAAATGTGTATATATATATATATATATATATACACACACACACACTACCGTTTAAAATACTTTTAATGCTTTTGTTTTTTGTTTTTTCAGTGATGCAAATCTGAATTTTTATCAGCCTGATTTATTATCAATGCTGTTCTTTTTAGCTTTCTATTCATAAAAGAATCCTGAACAAAATGTCACAGGTTCCAAAAATATTAAGCAGCAAAACTGTTCTCTTTGAAAAACAGCATATGCTGGTAAGGTATGTTTTGAAGCATGGGATGCTGGTTTGAGCTGATTTAAGCTGGTCCTTTGCTGGTTTATGCTGGTCATGTGCTGGTCCGACCAGCTTAAGACCAACAAAGGAGTTTTTTCAACAACTGGTAATAAATCAATATATTTTAATAATTTCTGAAGGATCATATGACTCTGAAAACTGGAGTAACAGCTGATAAAAATTCTGATTTGCATCACTGAATTAAATTAAATAATTTTAAAGTATATTAATTATGTATAATAAATGTATATATGTATATAACCTCTGACACGGAGAAGAGTGAAAACTCCTCACATGACCGCTACAGAACATCTGAACATAACGAAACAAATGCACTTATTCCGTCTGTTCTGCAAAATGTAAACAAATGTAGCCTTTATTTCTGCAAGCGTAAATATTGTGAAAATATCAATATTAATTGTGTCTAGGCAAGGCATTCCTCCTGGAACTAACGCGGGTTTGGCGGGTGTTTATTTCATACTCTGTGACAGCTTATTTAATGAATAAATTATATGTTGTTTTTAATGTGTAAGGTACATGTACAACAAACTGTAATGTCATAGTAGTATTGTGTACTGTAATCGAATCTATATCTGTGGAACCGACAGAACACGCGGTGTTCATCTAATAAAGATCTTCATAGCTAGCAAACCATAGCCTTTGCTTTCAACTGACTGTTGATCCAAAGCCACGTCTTCAACGCTCTTGATGTTACAACTCTGAGTGAGAACCGCTTCAGACGACTCAGCGCGTGCGGCAGGGAACTGAACGAATCATTCAAACTGATTCGCGAACCGATTCACTGGTCTGCCAACTGGTTTGATCAAGCCTTGAACAGAATTGACTCAAAGAATGAATCATTCATGACGGGCATCGCTCATTGCCCAGAAGAAAAGTAGACGGCGTTTGGAATAAATTGAAGGATTTTAACTTGTACTGCATTAAGATAATGTAACGAGAGGAGCGTCGCCCACAGTAACAGTAAAAGTACCGTTTTTCACTAAAAATGTACTTGAGTAAGAGTAAAAGTACCCATTTTAAATATACTTTAAAAGTATTAGTTACCCAAAAATGTACTCAAGTAAATGTAAGTAAATGTAACTCGTTACTACCCACCTCTGGGTAAAATACAGTAAAGTACTGGCAACCGAGTTGCCAATACCTGCTGGCTGTAACAGTGACAGAAGCGTGAGGCGTGCAGATCCATGTGCAAGCTTTTTATTGACAGACGTGGTCAACAAACACAGGTAGGGTCGAAACACTAGCAAACAGGTATTGCACGGGCAAAACACAAGAATATTCCTAGGGCTGGCGTAGGTCATCGATCGGCGAACAGAGCATCACCTGCATCACCATCATCTGTCTCTCCATCACCTGTCTCAGCAACACCTGTCTCAGCATCACCTGAGCTCAGCATCACCTGTCTCAGCATCACCTGAGCTCAGCATCACCTGTCTCTGCATCACCTGTCTCAGCATCACCTGACCTCAGCATCACCTGTCTCAGCATCACCTGAGCTCAGCATCACCTGAGCTCAGCATCACCTGTCTCAGCATCACCTGAGCTCAGCATCACCTGTCTCTGCATCACCTGTCTCTCCATCACCTGAGCTCAGCATCACCTGTCTCTGCATCACCTGTCTCAGCATCACCTGAGCTCAACATCACCTGTCTCTCCATCACCTGAGCTCAGCATCACCTGTCTCTGCATCACCTGTCTCAGCATCACCTGAGCTCAGCATCACCTGTCTCTGCATCACCTGTCTCAGCAACACCTGAGCTCAGCATCACCTGTCTCAGCAACACCTGAGCTCAGCATCACCTGAGCTCACCATCATCTGTCTCTCCATCACCTGTCTCAGCAACACCTGTCTCTGCATCACCTGTCTCAGCATCACCTGAGCTCAGCATCACCTGTCTCTCCATCACCTGAGCTCAGCATCACCTGTCTCTGCATCACCTGTCTCAGCATCACCTGAGCTCAGCATCACCTGTCTCTGCATCACCTGTCTCAGCATCACCTGAGCTCAGCATCACCTGTCTCAGCAACACCTGAGCTCAGCATCACCTGAGCTCAGCATCACCTGTCTCAGCATCACCTGTCTCAGCAACACCTGAGCTCAGCATCACCTGAGCTCAGCATCACCTGTCTCTGCATCACCTGTCTCAGCATCACCTGTCTCAGCATCACCTGTCTCAGCATCACCTGTCTCTGCATCACCTGTCTCAGCATCACCTGAGCTCAGCATCACCTGTCTCAGCATCACCTGTCTCAGCATCACCTGTCTCTCCATCATCTGTCTCTCTATCACCTGTCTCAGCATCACCTGTCTCTCCATCACCTGAGCTCAGCATCACCTGTTTCTCCATCATCTGTCTCAGCATCACCTGAGCTCAGCATCACCTGTCTCAGCATCACCTGAGCTCAGCATCACCTGTCTCAGCATCACCTGAGCTCAGCATCACCTGTCTCTGCATCACCTGTCTCAGCATCACCTGAGCTCAGCATCACCTGTCTCTGCATCACCTGTCTCAGCATCACCTGAGCTCAGCATCACCTGTCTCTGCATCACCTGTCTCAGCATCACCTGAGCTCAGCATCACCTGTCTCTGCATCACCTGTCTCAGCATCACCTGAGCTCAGCATCACCTGTCTCAGCAACACCTGAGCTCAGCATCACCTGAGCTCAGCATCACCTGTCTCTGCATCACCTGTCTCAGCATCACCTGTCTCAGCAACACCTGAGCTCAGCATCACCTGAGCTCAGCATCACCTGAGCTCAGCATCACCTGTCTCTGCATCACCTGTCTCAGCATCACCTGAGCTCAGCATCACCTGTCTCAGCATCACCTGAGCTCAGCATCACCTGTCTCTGCATCACCTGTCTCAGCATCACCTGAGCTCAGCATCACCTGTCTCTGCATCACCTGTCTCAGCATCACCTGAGCTCAGCATCACCTGTCTCAGCATCACCTGTCTCAGCATCACCTGTCTCTCCATCATCTGTCTCTATCACCTGTCTCAGCATCACCTGTCTCTCCATCACCTGAGCTCAGCATCACCTGTTTCTCCATCATCTGTCTCTCCATCATCTGTCTCTCCATCACCTGTCTCTGCATCACCTGAGCTCAGCATCACCTGTCTCCATCATCTGTCTCTCCATCACCTGTCTCTGCATCACCTGAGCTCAGCCTCACCTGCCTCTGCATCACCTGTCTCTCCATCATCTGTCTCAGCATCACCTGTCTCTCCATCATCTGTCTCAGCATCACCTGTCTCTGCATCACCTGTCTCTCCATCATCTGTCTCAGCATCACCTGTCTCTGCATCACCTGTCTCTCCATCATCTGTCTCTCCATCACCTGTCTCTGCATCACCTGAGCTCAGCATCACCTGTCTCTGCATCACCTGTCTCTCCATCATCTGTCTCAGCATCACCTGTCTCTCCATCATCTGTCTCAGCATCACCTGTCTCTGCATCACCTGTCTCTCCATCATCTGTCTCTCCATCACCTGTCTCAGCATCACCTGTCTCTCCATCACCTGAGCTCAGCATCACCTGTCTCTCCATCACCTGTCTCTGCATCACCTGTCTCTCCATCATCTGTCTCAGTATCACCTGTCTCTGCATCACCTGTCTCAGCATCACCTGTCTCTCCATCACCTGTCTCAGCATCACCTGTCTCACCATCACCTGTCTCTGCATCACCTGTCTCTCCATCATCTGTCTCTCCATCACCTGTCTCTGCATCACCTGTCTCTCCATCATCTGTCTCTCCATCACCTGTCTCAGCATCACCTGTCTCTCCATCACCTGAGCTCAGCATCACCTGTCTCTGCATCACCTGTCTCAGCATCACCTGAGCTAAGCATCACCTGTCTCTGCATCACCTGTCTCAGTAACACCTGAGCTCAGCATCACCTGAGCTCACCATCATCTGTCTCTCCATCACCTGAGCTCAGCATCACCTGTCTCTGCATCACCTGTCTCAGCATCACCTGAGCTCAGCATCACCTGTCTCAGCATCACCTGAGCTCAGCATCACCTGTCTGCATCACCTGTCTCAGCATCACCTGAGCTCAGCATCACCTGTCTCTGCATCACCTGTCTCAGCATCACCTGAGCTCAGCATCACCTGTCTCTGCATCACCTGTCTCAGCATCACCTGAGCTCAGCATCACCTGAGCTCAGCATCACCTGTCTCTGCATCACCTGTCTCAGCATCACCTGAGCTCAGCATCACCTGTCTCAGCATCACCTGAGCTCAGCATCACCTGTCTCTGCATCACCTGTCTCAGCATCACCTGAGCTCAGCATCACCTGTCTCAGCATCACCTGTCTCAGCATCACCTGTCTCCATCATCTGTCTCTCTATCACCTGTCTCAGCATCACCTGTCTCTCCATCACCTGAGCTCAGCATCACCTGTTTCTCCATCATCTGTCTCAGCATCACCTGAGCTCAGCATCACCTGTCTCTGCATCACCTGTCTCAGCATCACCTGAGCTCAGCATCACCTGTCTCTGCATCACCTGTCTCAGCATCACCTGAGCTCAGCATCACCTGTCTCTGCATCACCTGTCTCAGCATCACCTGAGCTCAGCATCACCTGTCTCAGCAACACCTGAGCTCAGCATCACCTGAGCTCAGCATCACCTGTCTCTGCATCACCTGTCTCAGCATCACCTGTCTCAGCAACACCTGAGCTCAGCATCACCTGAGCTCAGCATCACCTGAGCTCAGCATCACCTGTCTCTGCATCACCTGTCTCAGCATCACCTGAGCTCAGCATCACCTGTCTCAGCATCACCTGAGCTCAGCATCACCTGTCTCTGCATCACCTGTCTCAGCATCACCTGAGCTCAGCATCACCTGTCTCTGCATCACCTGTCTCAGCATCACCTGAGCTCAGCATCACCTGTCTCAGCATCACCTGTCTCAGCATCACCTGTCTCTCCATCATCTGTCTCTCTATCACCTGTCTCAGCATCACCTGTCTCTCCATCACCTGAGCTCAGCATCACCTGTTTCTCCATCATCTGTCTCTCCATCATCTGTCTCTCCATCACCTGTCTCTGCATCACCTGAGCTCAGCATCACCTGTCTCTCCATCATCTGTCTCTCCATCACCTGTCTCTGCATCACCTGAGCTCAGCCTCACCTGCCTCTGCATCACCTGTCTCTCCATCATCTGTCTCAGCATCACCTGTCTCTCCATCATCTGTCTCAGCATCACCTGTCTCTGCATCACCTGTCTCTCCATCATCTGTCTCAGCATCACCTGTCTCTGCATCACCTGTCTCTCCATCATCTGTCTCCATCACCTGTCTCTGCATCACCTGAGCTCAGCATCACCTGTCTCTGCATCACCTGTCTCTCCATCATCTGTCTCAGCATCACCTGTCTCCATCATCTGTCTCAGCATCACCTGTCTCTGCATCACCTGTCTCTCCATCATCTGTCTCTCCATCACCTGTCTCAGCATCACCTGTCTCCATCACCTGAGCTCAGCATCACCTGTCTCTCCATCACCTGTCTCTGCATCACCTGTCTCCATCATCTGTCTCAGCATCACCTGTCTCTGCATCACCTGTCTCAGCATCACCTGTCTCTCCATCACCTGTCTCAGCATCACCTGTCTCACCATCACCTGTCTCTGCATCACCTGTCTCTCCATCATCTGTCTCCATCACCTGTCTCTGCATCACCTGTCTCTCCATCATCTGTCTCTCCATCACCTGTCTCAGCATCACCTGTCTCTCCATCACCTGAGCTCAGCATCACCTGTCTCTGCATCACCTGTCTCAGCATCACCTGAGCTAAGCATCACCTGTCTCTGCATCACCTGTCTCAGTAACACCTGAGCTCAGCATCACCTGAGCTCACCATCATCTGTCTCTCCATCACCTGAGCTCAGCATCACCTGTCTCTGCATCACCTGTCTCAGCATCACCTGAGCTCAGCATCACCTGTCTCTCAGCATCACCTGAGCTCAGCATCACCTGTCTCTGCATCACCTGTCTCAGCATCACCTGAGCTCAGCATCACCTGTCTGCATCACCTGTCTCAGCATCACCTGAGCTCAGCATCACCTGTCTCTGCATCACCTGTCTCAGCATCACCTGAGCTCAGCATCACCTGAGCTCAGCATCACCTGTCTCTGCATCACCTGTCTCAGCATCACCTGAGCTCAGCATCACCTGTCTCAGCATCACCTGAGCTCAGCATCACCTGTCTCTGCATCACCTGTCTCAGCATCACCTGAGCTCAGCATCACCTGTCTCTGCATCACCTGTCTCAGCATCACCTGAGCTCAGCATCACCTGTCTCAGCATCACCTGTCTCAGCATCACCTGTCTCTCCATCATCTGTCTCTCTATCACCTGTCTCAGCATCACCTGTCTCTCCATCACCTGAGCTCAGCATCACCTGTTTCTCCATCATCTGTCTCAGCATCACCTGAGCTCAGCATCACCTGTCTCTGCATCACCTGTCTCTCCATCATCTGTTTTAGCATCACCTGTCTCTGCATCACCTCTCTCCATCATCTGTCTCTCCATCACCTGTCTCTGCATCACCTGAGCTCAGCATCACCTGTCTCTCCATCATCTGTCTCCATCACCTGTCTCTGCATCACCTGAGCTCAGCATCACCTGCCTCTGCATCACCTGTCTCTCCATCATCTGTCTCAGCATCACCTCTCCATCATCTGTCTCAGCATCACCTGTCTCTGCATCACCTGTCTCCATCATCTGTCTCAGCATCACCTGTCTCTGCATCACCTGTCTCCATCATCTGTCTCAGCATCATCTGTCTCTCCATCACCTGTCTCTGCATCACCTGAGCTCAGCATCACCTGTCTCTGCATCACCTGTCTCTCCATCATCTGTCTCAGCATCACCTGTCTCCATCATCTGTCTCAGCATCACCTGTCTCTGCATCACCTGTCTCTCCATCATCTGTCTCAGCATCATCTGTCTCTCCATCACCTGTCTCTGCATCACCTGAGCTCAGCATCACCTGTCTCAGCATCACCTGAGCTCAGCATCACCTGTCTCTGCATCACCTGTCTCAGCATCACCTGAGCTCAGCATCACCTGTCTCTGCATCACCTGTCTCAGCATCACCTGAGCTCAGCATCACCTGTCTCTGCATCACCTGTCTCAGCATCACCTGAGCTCAGCATCACCTGTCTCAGCATCACCTGTCTCAGCATCACCTGTCTCTCCATCATCTGTCTCTCATCACCTGTCTCAGCATCACCTGTCTCTCCATCACCTGAGCTCAGCATCACCTGTTTCTCCATCATCTGTCTCTCCATCATCTGTCTCTCCATCACCTGTCTCTGCATCACCTGAGCTCAGCATCACCTGTCTCTCCATCATCTGTCTCTCCATCACCTGTCTCTGCATCACCTGAGCTCAGCCTCACCTGCCTCTGCATCACCTGTCTCTCCATCATCTGTCTCAGCATCACCTGTCTCCATCATCTGTCTCAGCATCACCTGTCTCTGCATCACCTGTCTCTCCATCATCTGTCTCAGCATCACCTGTCTCTGCATCACCTGTCTCTCCATCATCTGTCTCCATCACCTGTCTCTGCATCACCTGAGCTCAGCATCACCTGTCTCTGCATCACCTGTCTCTCCATCATCTGTCTCAGCATCACCTGTCTCTCCATCATCTGTCTCAGCATCACCTGTCTCTGCATCACCTGTCTCTCCATCATCTGTCTCTCCATCACCTGTCTCAGCATCACCTGTCTCTCCATCACCTGAGCTCAGCATCACCTGTCTCTCCATCACCTGTCTCTGCATCACCTGTCTCTCCATCATCTGTCTCAGTATCACCTGTCTCTGCATCACCTGTCTCAGCATCACCTGTCTCTCCATCACCTGTCTCAGCATCACCTGTCTCACCATCACCTGTCTCTGCATCACCTGTCTCAGCATCACCTGAGCTCAGCATCACCTGTCTCAGCATCACCTGAGCTCAGCATCACCTGTCTCTGCATCACCTGTCTCAGCATCACCTGAGCTCAGCATCACCTGTCTCTGCATCACCTGTCTCAGCATCACCTGAGCTCAGCATCACCTGTCTCAGCATCACCTGTCTCAGCATCACCTGTCTCTCCATCATCTGTCTCTCTATCACCTGTCTCAGCATCACCTGTCTCTCCATCACCTGAGCTCAGCATCACCTGTTTCTCCATCATCTCTCTCCATCATCTGTCTCTCCATCACCTGTCTCTGCATCACCTGAGCTCAGCATCACCTGTCTCTCCATCATCTGTCTCTCCATCACCTGTCTCTGCATCACCTGAGCTCAGCCTCACCTGCCTCTGCATCACCTGTCTCCATCATCTGTCTCAGCATCACCTGTCTCTCCATCATCTGTCTCAGCATCACCTGTCTCTGCATCACCTGTCTCTCCATCATCTGTCTCAGCATCACCTGTCTCTGCATCACCTGTCTCTCCATCATCTGTCTCTCCATCACCTGTCTCTGCATCACCTGAGCTCAGCATCACCTGTCTCTGCATCACCTGTCTCTCCATCATCTGTCTCAGCATCACCTGTCTCTCCATCATCTGTCTCAGCATCACCTGTCTCTGCATCACCTGTCTCTCCATCATCTGTCTCTCCATCACCTGTCTCAGCATCACCTGTCTCTCCATCACCTGAGCTCAGCATCACCTGTCTCTCCATCACCTGTCTCTGCATCACCTGTCTCTCCATCATCTGTCTCAGTATCACCTGTCTCTGCATCACCTGTCTCAGCATCACCTGTCTCTCCATCACCTGTCTCAGCATCACCTGTCTCACCATCACCTGTCTCTGCATCACCTGTCTCCATCATCTGTCTCTCCATCACCTGTCTCTGCATCACCTGTCTCTCATCATCTGTCTCAGCATCACCTGTCTCCATCATCTGTCTCAGCATCACCTGTCTCTGCATCACCTGTCTCTCCATCATCTGTCTCAGCATCACCTGTCTCTGCATCACCTGTCTCCATCATCTGTCTCTCCATCACCTGTCTCTGCATCACCTGAGCTCAGCATCACCTGTCTCTGCATCACCTGTCTCTCCATCATCTGTCTCAGCATCACCTGTCTCTCCATCATCTGTCTCAGCATCACTGTCTCTGCATCACCTGTCTCTCCATCATCTGTCTCTCCATCACCTGTCTCAGCATCACCTGTCTCCATCACCTGAGCTCAGCATCACCTGTCTCTCATCACCTGTCTCTGCATCACCTGTCTCTCCATCATCTGTCTCAGTATCACCTGTCTCTGCATCACCTGTCTCAGCATCACCTGTCTCTCCATCACCTGTCTCAGCATCACCTGTCTCACCATCACCTGTCTCTGCATCACCTGTCTCTCCATCATCTGTCTCTCCATCACCTGTCTCTGCATCACCTGTCTCTCCATCATCTGTCTCTCCATCACCTGTCTCAGCATCACCTGTCTCTCCATCACCTGAGCTCAGCATCACCTGTCTCTGCATCACCTGTCTCAGCATCACCTGAGCTAAGCATCACCTGTCTCTGCATCACCTGTCTCAGTAACACCTGAGCTCAGCATCACCTGAGCTCACCATCATCTGTCTCTCCATCACCTGAGCTCAGCATCACCTGTCTCTGCATCACCTGTCTCAGCATCACCTGAGCTCAGCATCACCTGTCTCAGCATCACCTGAGCTCAGCATCACCTGTCTCTGCATCACCTGTCTCAGCATCACCTGAGCTCAGCATCACCTGTCTCTGCATCACCTGTCTCAGCATCACCTGAGCTCAGCATCACCTGTCTCTGCATCACCTGTCTCAGCATCACCTGAGCTCAGCATCACCTGAGCTCAGCATCACCTGTCTCTGCATCACCTGTCTCAGCATCACCTGAGCTCAGCATCACCTGTCTCTCCATCACCTGAGCTCAGCATCACCTGTCTCTGCATCACCTGTCTCAGCATCACCTGAGCTCAGCATCACCTGTCTCAGCATCACCTGTCTCAGCATCACCTGTCTCTCCATCACCTGTCTCTCATCACCTGTCTCAGCATCACCTGTCTCCATCACCTGAGCTCAGCATCACCTGTCTCTCCATCATCTGTCTCAGCATCACCTGAGCTCAGCATCACCTGTCTCTGCATCACCTGTCTCAGCATCACCTGAGCTCAGCATCACCTGTCTCTGCATCACCTGTCTCAGCATCACCTGAGCTCAGCATCACCTGTCTCTGCATCACCTGTCTCAGCATCACCTGTCTCAGCATCACCTGTCTCAGCATCACCTGAGCTCAGCATCACCTGTCTCAGCATCACCTGTCTCTGCATCACCTGTCTCAGCATCACCTGTCTCAGCATCACCTGAGCTCAGCATCACCTGAGCTCAGCATCACCTGTCTGCATCACCTGTCTCTGCATCACCTGTCTCAGCATCACCTGTCTCAGCATCACCTGTCTCAGCATCACCTGAGCTCAGCATCACCTGTCTCTGCATCACCTGTCTCAGCATCACCTGAGCTCAGCATCACCTGTCTCTGCATCACCTGTCTCAGCATCACCTGAGCTCAGCATCACCTGTCTCAGCATCACCTGTCTCAGCATCACCTGTCTCTCCATCATCTGTCTCTCTATCACCTGTCTCAGCATCACCTGTCTCTCCATCACCTGAGCTCAGCATCACCTGTTTCTCCATCATCTGTCTCTCCATCATCTGTCTCTCCATCACCTGTCTGCATCACCTGAGCTCAGCATCACCTGTCTCTCCATCATCTGTCTCTCCATCACCTGTCTCTGCATCACCTGAGCTCAGCCTCACCTGCCTCTGCATCACCTGTCTCCATCATCTGTCTCAGCATCACCTGTCTCTCCATCATCTGTCTCAGCATCACCTGTCTCTGCATCACCTGTCTCTCCATCATCTGTCTCAGCATCACCTGTCTCTGCATCACCTGTCTCTCCATCATCTGTCTCTCCATCACCTGTCTCTGCATCACCTGTCTCCATCATCTGTCTCTCCATCACCTGTCTCAGCATCACCTGTCTCTCCATCACCTGAGCTCAGCATCACCTGTCTCTGCATCACCTGTCTCAGCATCACCTGAGCTAAGCATCACCTGTCTCTGCATCACCTGTCTCAGTAACACCTGAGCTCAGCATCACCTGAGCTCACCATCATCTGTCTCTCCATCACCTGAGCTCAGCATCACCTGTCTCTGCATCACCTGTCTCAGCATCACCTGAGCTCAGCATCACCTGTCTCAGCATCACCTGAGCTCAGCATCACCTGTCTCTGCATCACCTGTCTCAGCATCACCTGAGCTCAGCATCACCTGTCTCTGCATCACCTGTCTCAGCATCACCTGAGCTCAGCATCACCTGTCTCTGCATCACCTGTCTCAGCATCACCTGAGCTCAGCATCACCTGAGCTCAGCATCACCTGTCTCTGCATCACCTGTCTCAGCATCACCTGAGCTCAGCATCACCTGTCTCAGCATCACCTGAGCTCAGCATCACCTGTCTCTGCATCACCTGTCTCAGCATCACCTGAGCTCAGCATCACCTGTCTCTGCATCACCTGTCTCAGCATCACCTGAGCTCAGCATCACCTGTCTCAGCATCACCTGTCTCAGCATCACCTGTCTCTCCATCATCTGTCTCTCTATCACCTGTCTCAGCATCACCTGTCTCTCCATCACCTGAGCTCAGCATCACCTGTTTCTCCATCATCTGTCTCAGCATCACCTGAGCTCAGCATCACCTGTCTCTGCATCACCTGTCTCTCCATCATCTGTTTTAGCATCACCTGTCTCTGCATCACCTCTCTCCATCATCTGTCTCTCCATCACCTGTCTCTGCATCACCTGAGCTCAGCATCACCTGTCTCTCCATCATCTGTCTCTCCATCACCTGTCTCTGCATCACCTGAGCTCAGCATCACCTGCCTCTGCATCACCTGTCTCTCCATCATCTGTCTCAGCATCACCTGTCTCTCCATCATCTGTCTCAGCATCACCTGTCTCTGCATCACCTGTCTCTCCATCATCTGTCTCAGCATCACCTGTCTCTGCATCACCTGTCTCTCCATCATCTGTCTCAGCATCATCTGTCTCTCCATCACCTGTCTCTGCATCACCTGAGCTCAGCATCACCTGTCTCTGCATCACCTGTCTCTCCATCATCTGTCTCAGCATCACCTGTCTCTCCATCATCTGTCTCAGCATCACCTGTCTCTGCATCACCTGTCTCTCCATCATCTGTCTCAGCATCATCTGTCTCTCCATCACCTGTCTCTGCATCACCTGAGCTCAGCATCACCTGTCTCAGCATCACCTGAGCTCAGCATCACCTGTCTCTGCATCACCTGTCTCAGCATCACCTGAGCTCAGCATCACCTGTCTCTGCATCACCTGTCTCAGCATCACCTGAGCTCAGCATCACCTGTCTCTGCATCACCTGTCTCAGCATCACCTGTCTCAGCAACACCTGAGCTCACCATCATCTGTCTCTCCATCACCTGTCTCAGCAACACCTGTCTCTGCATCACCTGTCTCAGCATCACCTGAGCTCAGCATCACCTGTCTCTCCACCTGAGCTCAGCATCACCTGTCTCTGCATCACCTGTCTCAGCATCACCTGAGCTCAGCATCACCTGTCTCTGCATCACCTGTCTCAGCATCACCTGAGCTCAGCATCACCTGTCTCAGCAACACCTGAGCTCAGCATCACCTGAGCTCAGCATCACCTGTCTCTGCATCACCTGTCTCAGCATCACCTGTCTCAGCAACACCTGAGCTCAGCATCACCTGAGCTCAGCATCACCTGTCTCTGCATCACCTGTCTCAGCATCACCTGAGCTCAGCATCACCTGTCTCAGCATTACCTGTCTCTGCATCACCTGTCTCAGCATCACCTGAGCTCAGCATCACCTGTCTCAGCATCACCTGTCTCAGCATCACCTGTCTCTCCATCATCTGTCTCTCTATCACCTGTCTCAGCATCACCTGTCTCTCCATCACCTGAGCTCAGCATCACCTGTTTCTCCATCATCTGTCTCAGCATCACCTGAGCTCAGCATCCTGTCTCAGCATCACCTGAGCTCAGCATCACCTGTCTCAGCATCACCTGAGCTCAGCATCACCTGAGCTCAGCATCACTGTCTCTGCATCACCTGTCTCAGCATCACCTGAGCTCAGCATCACCTGTCTCTGCATCACCTGTCTCAGCATCACCTGAGCTCAGCATCACCTGTCTCTGCATCACCTGTCTCAGCATCACCTGAGCTCAGCATCACCTGTCTCTGCATCACCTGTCTCAGCATCACCTGAGCTCAGCATCACCTGTCTCAGCAACACCTGAGCTCAGCATCACCTGTGCTCAGCATCACCTGTCTCTGCATCACCTGTCTCAGCATCACCTGTCTCAGCAACACCTGAGCTCAGCATCACCTGAGCTCAGCATCACCTGAGCTCAGCATCACCTGTCTCTGCATCACCTGTCTCAGCATCACCTGAGCTCAGCATCACCTGTCTCAGCATCACCTGAGCTCAGCATCACCTGTCTCTGCATCACCTGTCTCAGCATCACCTGAGCTCAGCATCACCTGTCTCTGCATCACCTGTCTCAGCATCACCTGAGCTCAGCATCACCTGTCTCAGCATCACCTGTCTCAGCATCACCTGTCTCTCCATCATCTGTCTCTCTATCACCTGTCTCAGCATCACCTGTCTCTCCATCACCTGAGCTCAGCATCACCTGTTTCTCCATCATCTGTCTCAGCATCACCTGAGCTCAGCATCACCTGTCTCTGCATCACCTGTCTCTCCATCATCTGTCTCAGCATCACCTGTCTCTGCATCACCTGTCTCTCCATCATCTGTCTCTCCATCACCTGTCTCTGCATCACCTGAGCTCAGCATCACCTGTCTCTCCATCATCTGTCTCTGCATCACCTGAGCTCAGCCTCACCTGCCTCTGCATCACCTGTCTCTCCATCATCTGTCTCAGCATCACCTGTCTCTCCATCATCTGTCTCAGCATCACCTGTCTCTGCATCACCTGTCTCTCCATCATCTGTCTCAGCATCACCTGTCTCTGCATCACCTGTCTCTCCATCATCTGTCTCTCCATCACCTGTCTCTGCATCACCTGAGCTCAGCATCACCTGTCTCTGCATCACCTGTCTCCATCATCTGTCTCAGCATCACCTGTCTCTCCATCATCTGTCTCAGCATCACCTGTCTCTGCATCACCTGTCTCTCCATCATCTGTCTCTCCATCACCTGTCTCAGCATCACCTGTCTCCATCACCTGAGCTCAGCATCACCTGTCTCTCCATCACCTGTCTCTGCATCACCTGTCTCCATCATCTGTCTCAGTATCACCTGTCTCTGCATCACCTGTCTCAGCATCACCTGTCTCTCCATCACCTGTCTCAGCATCACCTGTCTCACCATCACCTGAGCTCAGCATCACCTGTCTCAGCATCACCTGAGCTCAGCATCACCTGTCTCTGCATCACCTGTCTCAGCATCACCTGAGCTCAGCATCACCTGTCTCTGCATCACCTGTCTCAGCATCACCTGAGCTCAGCATCACCTGTCTCTCATCACCTGTCTCAGCATCACCTGTCTCACCATCACCTGTCTCTGCATCACCTGTCTCTCCATCATCTGTCTCTCCATCACCTGTCTCTGCATCACCTGTCTCTCCATCACCTGTCTCTCCATCACCTGAGCTCAGCATCACCTGTCTCTGCATCACCTGTCTCAGCATCACCTGAGCTAAGCATCACCTGTCTCTGCATCACCTGTCTCAGCAACACCTGAGCTCAGCATCACCTGTCTCAGCATCACCTGAGCTCAGCATCACCTGTCTCTGCATCACCTGTCTCAGCATCACCTGAGCTCAGCATCACCTGTCTCTGCATCACCTGTCTCAGCATCACCTGAGCTCAGCATCACCTGTCTCTGCATCACCTGTCTCAGCATCACCTGAGCTCAGCATCACCTGAGCTCAGCATCACCTGTCTGCATCACCTGTCTCAGCATCACCTGAGCTCAGCATCACCTGTCTCAGCTTCACCTGAGCTCAGCATCACCTGTCTCTGCATCACCTGTCTCAGCATCACCTGAGCTCAGCATCACCTGTCTCTGCATCACCTGTCTCAGCATCACCTGAGCTCAGCATCACCTGTCTCCATCACCTGTCTCATCACCTGTCTCAGCATCACCTGTCTCTGCATCACCTGTCTCAGCATCACCTGTCTCTCCATCACCTGTCTCAGCATCACCTGTCTCACCATCACCTGTCTCTGCATCACCTGTCTCTCCATCATCTGTCTCTCCATCACCTGTCTCAGCATCACCTGTCTCTCCATCATCTGTCTCTCCATCACCTGTCTCAGCATCACCTGTGCTCAGCATCACCTGTCTCTCCATCACCTGTCTCTGCATCACCTGTCTCTCCATCATCTGTCTCTCCATCACCTGTCTCTCCATCACCTGAGCTCAGCATCACCTGTCTCTCCATCACCTGTCTCAGCATCACCTGTCTCTCCATCATCTGTCTCAGCATCACCTGCATGCCTCCTGGAGATGAAATAACAGCTCCTCTGTGCTGCTCCAGCTGTCTGTGGCTGCTCTCTGATCTTCAGAACATCAAACAAACAAATACCTGTTCATCCACACTGCACTAATAATCTATGTATGTTTACTGTATATTTACTGAAATGCATCCTGCACTGTACTCTTCATCGATAAAGAGTTCGTCAGACTGTTAGCTGTGCAGTCACGTCTCACAATAATGATCCTGGCAGTGGCAGGTCGCAGCACTTCCGGTGGCATCCCCAGATCCTCAGGTCATTTCTGGCAGCTGCCACGGTTTTTCTCACTGTTTCTGCTGTTTGCTCGGTAAATACTACACTCAGGGCCGCTGCCGGTCAAATGGGTGTCCTAAGCAGGATTGTATTGTTGTGCCCCTCCCTCAAATGTTATGGAAGTTAAAAAAACAACAACAAAAAAACCCCGCTTACTACAGGGGTCAAAATGGAACTTTAATAAAATATAAAAGTAAATAAATAAATTGTAATTAAATTGCATTATTTACAAATTACAGCTATAGCTCTAGACAGTTACCTGTGGCTATGATTTTATTAATGCAGCTGTCTAATTGATTTTATAGTCTCAAGCATTCAGAAATCACGCAAAAGAAAATTAAGCAGTTTTGCTACGATAAATCCATGGTTAATTTTTGTAAGGGTTGTGATCTCCACATGTTTTATGTTGAAGAAATTATAGAGGCTGTGTCATCTATAGCAAAAAGGTGGCCAAAAATTAAAGATTAAGTGGATATTTGAATTAAATGTTTGGTCAATAGCCTATTAAACAAGGATCTGATCGTCCTGTAGCTAAGTGTAGCAGCAGCAATGACCAGGACTTTGGCTCCCTTTGAAAAAATTTTTTTTTTTGGAGCAACTGTGATGGTGCCCCCCAGGGAGTTGGTGCCCTACGCAAACTGCTTACTCTGCGTGTAGGGAGCGGCGGTACTGACTACACTGTTCTCAGTGGCGTGCGGTGGTGTTTTTTTTTTTTTTTTAATGATGCAAAGTTAATGATGCACTGAGCGTGGTGACTCTTGATGCACTGACTCCAGCTTCAGTTCTCTCCTTGTGAAGCTCTCACAAGTGTTTGAATCGGCTTTGCTTGACTGTATTCTCAAGCTTGCGGTCATCCCTGTTGCTTGTGCAACTTTTCCTACCCAAATTCTTCCTTCCAGTCAACTTTGCATTTAATATGCTTTGATACAGCACTCTGTAAACAGCCACACCTTTCAGTAATGACCCTCTGTGACTTACCCTCTTTGTGGAGGGCGTCAATGTTCGTCTTCTGGATCATTGCCAAGTCAGCAGTCTTCCCCATTATTGTGGTTTCAAAGAACAAGAGATACCCGGAATTTATACTGTAGGGATGGTCATTTATTCAAACTCAAATGTAAATATTCTAATATTTTGAGATACTGATTTTTGACTTTCATGAGCTGTAAACTCTAATCATCAAAATTAAAACAAACAAAAAAAAACTTTTGAAATGTTTTACTTTATATGCAATGAATCTAAAATATATGAAAGTTTCACTTTTTGAAATAACTTACAAGAAAAAATGAACTTTTTCACGACATTCTAATTTACTGAGATGCACCTGTACATCTTACCCTATACCTGAACAGTAAGGAGTTTATTGAGGCAAAAGTCAATAGTAAGGTAGTGAGAATTGAACCCAAAACTAAAGTGTATATATATATATATATATATACACATACAATATATATTAAAATAATCATGAGACCATTTTAATTGAGACACTGATTTTTTAATGTATTTTTATCATTAACTGACTTTTTATTTCTGATCCTGAAGGATCTTTATTCACTCTTTATTAATATTTTCCTTTGGACTGTATACAGTGAACTGTTGGATCCTGAAGGATGAAAAATTCTCAATCAAATATGGCGACAGTAGCCCACTTGTTTTTATCCACAAGTTCTGTGCAGAACATCTCACAGTCCTGTCTCTTCACAAACAGGAGAGAAGTGAACAGTTCCGCTGGAGGACTTCCTGCCTGCAGCTTTCTGTAGGGATCTAATTTGGTGCTCATCTGCTTGCTGGTATGTAGTGTGCATCATAAATTTTTTATAAAAGAAAAAAAAAATCCATTTAAATTTCTGTTACCGCACCAGTCAGCTGCAGTCCTGGTGTCTCTCAAATAATGTTTTCCTGCCGTGAAAGAAGAAAGTATGGTCAAAATATTTGGTGTATATACTAATGTTACAATTAATGCTTCAGACTTGTAGGCCTAGACATTTACAGTACATGACATAAATGATCTTTTCTAACAATGAATGCTTTCTATAAATATTATAAATGTATTACTACTGTTTTTCATTATAAAATAACAGTAAGAATTGTTTGCAACAAAACTTAGGAAAATTACACATGGTTTTGCAACACATAAAAAAGGTATTACAGTTAAAACATTTTGCTACACTCACCATAGTTTAAGCATGCTATTTGTAGTAAAACCATGGCTATACAAATTGCAATAAAAAAACATTTAATTTCTCGGTGATGCCACATTTGCCCATTTTCATTTTTGTAGCTATTACAAAAATTCTATACTTAATTGAACTGCCCAATTTCCATTCATCACTTTATTAATTTGCATGCATGAAATGAATGTAAAATAATCTGCCAAAATTTACATAACCTCAAAGCCGCAAGTATCATAATTTAAGATTACTGAATTTCTGATGTTTGTGTGTTGTATGGCTTCTGCCATCAGTCAAGGCAAGGGAGGCAGTCTCTTTAGAGAAAAAAATGGATGAGAAAATTATAGATATTACAAAAATAAATCAATGCAAGTATTACAAAATGTGACATTAAAAAGTGTAAAAGTCACTAGTTTTTATAAAGTAATTCTGTCCAACAGCGACACACATTGGTAAAGTTCAAAAGTAAAAAGTAACATACGTAAAAATACTAACTTGATGAGATTTATTGGTTTTGATAAACAGAATATTACAGTGTAAAAACATAAAATATAATTGTATTTGGCCTTTTTAATGTACTGCTTATTTAACCAGGGAAATGTGACAACAGTAAGGTTATATATATATATATATATATAAACTCATACATGAAGCCGGACGGTGCAGAAAGTGCAAGACGGACTCATATAGAAGTAATAACTTACAACTTACCAGGAAATCCCTAATATGGACAAAAGCGTCCAGCTGTCACTGTGTTATCTGAATAAAAGGCAGAACCCTTTGGAAACGTGAAGACATTAAACACACGATTGCGACAATATATGGTTTATTTGAAGCAGTCCATTTTAACTGAGCCTTGGCCCACAGGACACCACGGCGCTTCCACAGAGAACATTCCCCAGGTGAAACACAAGTGCACTTCCATAACATACTTAAAGTGCTCTATTTTTGCACACTAATTTTGTACTTAATATACTAAAAATAATTATTTAGTACTTCTTAAGATAAACTTAAGATCATCTAAGTGTACTCAA